>NW_020924928.1:0-102536 GCF_003984885.1 Neopelma chrysocephalum
GTTTTGGATCCTTACATTAAGTGTTCAGAGCTTTCCTCGCCGACAGATACAGCTCCCTCGGTGCCTCCGAACCTTGTCTCCTCCTGGCTCTACCCTGTGTCTGGGGAGGACCCGGAGAAGGTGCTGAGTCCGAATTTTGCACCTCATTCTCCCCAGGATTATACGGGGGAGGATTTGGGATTATATTATTTGAAAGATTTTCTAAAGGATCTCACTCAGAACCCTTCTTCTTTTTCTGACTGCTTTGGTCATTACTTTGGTCACTACTAACTGCACGAACCGGGAATAGTCTGCTTCTGCAGCATATGCACTTTTCTCCACGCTCCACGATTCCTTCTCATTCACATGAATATTTCCTTACCCCGAGTCTCTTTCGACTTGTCCCAAATATCCAGCATCCTACCCCCGGGCTATCTGAGGGGATGCCTAGGGTCTTCCCTGACCCTTCCTTCCCTGGGGACCTCTCACTTTTCCCGGCCCCCATCCCGAGGAGTGAGCACACACACGCTCCGGGATATGGTCCTCCCTTAGCATACACACACACTCTACACCTTCGAGCCTCCTTTTCCACCAGAGTCACCTGAAAACCCTTTTCCTAAACTGGAACCACCCAGACACCTTCTTTCTTAGCTGGAACCACCCAAAAGCTTTCCTACTTAAGTCGGAGCCACCCGCAGTCCTCCACCCCGAGGAGTACCGCACTCTTGCTCCACAACAACCGCTTTGTCCCTTCGCTGGCCAGTCCCCTCGCAGGGATATGGAAACGCAGCTAGAAGGACCCCTCACTCACTTCACACTTTTTGGTACGTCTCAGCCACACACACGCACACTCCTCTGACCCAACCGCCTAGTAGTACTTCAAGGATAGCCCTTCTCTTTTCTTACCGGGTCCCATGCATGAGGTTTGATGGTTGCCATGGATTAATTTCTATACCGGATTCGGTTCCCTTTCTTCCCCCTCTCTTTGTTTCATGCTGTCTGTCCTTGGGTTCTCAGTCACTGCAGTCCCAGAAGAGGGCCCAGACCTCTGGACCACTGAAATCAGAGGGGTGCGCCTTCCAGGTTCACTGGCCCCTCAACTGGACCGACGGACATTGAATCGCAGATGAGCCCCCAATCTGTGAGAAATGTCTCTAATTAAAATTTCGGAGACCGCCAAATAAAGTGAAACAAAAAACTTTATTAACAGCACGCTGGGTGCACCGAACTCGTGACCCAGTTTGAGCACATCCGAATGGGAGGGATGAGCCCTTTTAAGACCCTTCGATTAGCATAACCACTCCCTCACTCCTCCCATGCCAGCCCTCACTCTTTTCTTCCTTAAAAGGCAATCTTTGCTTTCTGGTGCAGTCCATTGGTTGTCCTCATCCACCTATCAGGTTGTTTCCCTACCCCTGGACACATGGTTCCCTGGCAGTGAGTCCAGGCTGGTCTCATCACCTTACATTCTTCCCGGCTCGCCTTTGCACTGTAACAGTAAGCAAACAGAACAGTAACAGTAATCAGGCAGAACTATAAGCAGCAGTAGGCAACAACGAGCAGCAATAGGCAACCCCAAGCAGAACTGTATGTATCAGCAGGTAGGCAGCAGCAATAAGCAACTTCAAGCAGAACCACAAGCAGTCCACCAGTCCTCGACCACAAATTGGCTCCCCAGTCCTTCAAACAAAATGACCTCCAGGTATCTCAACACAAGGTAACCATGGAAATCTCTGCTTGTAATAAAACCGCCTTATTTATTTCCCACATACTGCTGTTCTGTTGTGCTGTGCAACATTTTGCTACACAGACTATTTTATAGCAGAAAGGTAGAAAAATATTTATTATTAATAATAAAGCAACAGTGCATTGGAGAAATGAAAAGACATTAGAAAATGTGTAAATGCTTAGATTCACTTTTGGTGGACTTTTTTGTACTTTATTTATAACTAATAAAACAAACTGCATTGCTAACGATAAATCTGTGCCACACAGAAGTCACCTGGCAGGGCGATCACTTGGTCTTTATTTACTGCTCCTTTCTGTTTTCTTTGGATTAGAGTCAATTTTTCTTTCACTGCTTATGCCTTTCGGCTCTGATATGCAAAAGAAAGACTGCTGGAGTATAAAATACTCTGCCCAGCTAGTTTGCAGAGGCTGTTGGTGCTTGAGTTAGTTGGCAGAGGTGAGATGAGGCTCTCCGCACTGGACACATCACAGAGTCACAGAATCAATTACTTTGGAAAAGACCTCTGAGATCATAGAATCCAACCTATGACCGAACACCACCATGTCAACTAGACCATGGCACTAAGTGCCGTGTCCAGTCTTTCCTTAAACACTTCAAGGGATGGTGACTCGACCACCTCCCTGAACAGTCCATTCAAATATCTAATCACCCTTTCTGTGAAGAAATTCTTCCTAATGTCCAACCTAAACCTCCCCTGGTGCAGCTTAAGGCTTTGTCCTCTCATCCTGTCGCTGGTTGCGTGGGAGAAGAGGCCGATATCCACCTGGCTACAACCTCCTTTCAGGTACTTGTAGACAGTGATAAGGTCACCCCTGAGCCTCCTCTTCTCCAGGCTAAACACCCCCAGCTCCCTCAGCCACTCCTCATAGGATCTACTCTAGACCATTCACTAGCTTTGTTGCCCTTCTCTGGACCCTCTGCAGCACCTCAATGTCTTTCCTGAATTGAGGGACCCAGAACTGGACACAGTACTCAAGGTGCAGCCTCACCAATACTGAGTACAGGGGGATGATCAATGCACTAATCCTGATGACCACACTATTTCTGATACAGGTCAGGATGCCATTGGCCACCTGGGCACACTGCCGGCTCACATTCAGCTGGCTGTCAACCAGCACCCCCAGGTCCTTTTCTGCTGTGCCACTTTCCAGCCACTCTGCCCCAAGCCTGTAGTGCTACATGAGCTTATTGTGGCCAAAGTGGCTCTTGGTCTTGTTGAACTGTATACTGCTGGCCTCGACTGATAGATCCAGTCTGTCCAAATCCCTCTGCAGAGCCTTCCTACCTTCCAGCAGATCAACACTTCCCCCCAACTTGCTCTTGTCCATGAATTTACTGAGGGTGCACTCGACCCCCTCATCCAGATCATCATTAAAGGTATTAAACAGGACTGGGTCCAACACTGATCCCTGGGGGACCCCACTAGTGACCGGCTACCAACTGGATACAGCACCATTTCCCACCACTCTCTGGGCCCAGTATGCCATGGAAGACGGTGTAGTGGGTCGGCCCTAGCTGGGTGCCAGGTACCCACTAAAGCCACTGTATGCGGGCTTAATTAGATGTTGATACTTTTGGTCTGTGTTTGGCCCAGCCACCTGTGAGAGTCTATCCTTTTCCTGCCAAGTTATGAGAAAACAAGCACTGATAAACGAGAACTTCATCCTTGAAGGAAGTGTTTTGTACAAACTAGAATTAATTGGTGTCTTGCTATTGGCTGATGACCTTCCAAGGGCATTTGAAGGAGAAAGTGAAGAGGAGGGTGATGAAGTACACCCCCAGACTCATTTAGAAAAGACTCCCTGAGGTATAGTGCGCAAGTGCGGGAGGAATTCCAAAGTACACACGCATGCGCAGAAGGGGCACCACTTACATAATGGTGGGAGGGACTGAAGACCTCTAGCTGGGCGGTGCTGGCCACACCTGCCCAGGTAGACGTCACCAATTAATTGGATAAAAAGCGGATGGCTCATGCTTTTGGGGGGACTCACGCTTCACACGAAGGACCACATTGCCTTTTGCAGGGACATCCACTATGTGTGAGCCTGTTGACCCTGCGAGAACTCAGCTGCTACGAAGGATTCTTGGCATTCAGAGTTGGTAAGATAATCTCATAAGTGACACCTAAGTGAGTAGGGTGTTGTATTCAGGGCTTATTTCCCTCATTTTTCTCTTTCTATGAGGTTCCCGTTTACTTGGCCACTTCTTTGTAATAAATATTGGGGTTTGAGCTTTCAACGGTGTTTTGGTTTCAATCTCGTCATCCTTCCGAACTCTCCCTGGTACAGCCACTCTCTCTCAACTCTCCCTCTGCAACTGGACAGAGGAGAGAGGAAAAAGAAACAGCTAAGGATTCATGAGTTGAGATAACAGCTGGGAGAGGTCAGTTACTGATTACCTTCACAGGCAAAACAGACTCAAAGTGGGGATAGTACTTATATTTATTACTAACAGGATAAGAGCCAAAGAGTGAGAAATAAAACAGTCTTAAAAACACCTTCCCCCCCCACCCCTCCTCCCCCCCAGTGGTGCAGGGAATGGAGAATGGGGGTTGCGGTCAGTTGTTGTTTCTGCCTCTGCTCAGAGAGAGGAGTCCTTCCTCTGCTCCCATGGGGTCCCTCCCACAGGAGACAGTCCTTGATGGACCTCTCTGGCGTGAGTCCATCCCTCGGGCAGCAGTTCTTCCCAAACTGCTGTCTCATGGGTCACTCCTCCATGGGGTGCAGTCCTTCATGAATGAGTTGTACTGCCGTGGGTCCCCCACAGGGGCTACAAGTCCTACCTGGGAAAAGTCTGCTCCAGTGTGGACTTCCCTCTCCATGGGCTGCAGGTCTCTGGCAGGACCCTGCTCCATCTTGGGCCTCCCATGGGGTCACAGCCTCCTTCATGCATCCACCTGCTCCAACATGGGCTTCTCCATGGGCTGCAGGTGGGTCTCTGCACCCCCGTGGTCCTCCATGGGCTGCAGGGGGACAGCCCGCTCCACCATGGTCTTCACCACAGGCTACAGGGGCCTCAGTTCCCGCACCTGGAGCACCTCCTCCCCCCTCCTTCTGCACTGACCTTGGTGTCTACATTGTTATTCTCATGTTCTCACTCCACTCTTCCCTGGCTGGAATTTTTACTGCGCAACAACCTTCTGTTCTTAAATATGTTATCACAGAGGCGTTACTATTGCTTCTGATTGGCTTGGCCTTGGTCAGCATCAGGAAGTCCGTCCTGGAGCCAGCTGGCATTGGCTCCGTCAGACAGGGGAAGCTTCTAGCAGCTTCTAACAGAAGCCACCCCTGTAGCCCCCCCGCTACCAAAACCCAGCCGCAGAAACCCACTACAGACCGTGTCAAAGGCTTTGCTGAAGTACAGGTAGACAACATCCACAGCCTTTTCCTCATCTACTAGGCAGGTCACCTGGTCATAAAAGGACATCAGGTTGGTCAAGCAGGACCTGCTTTTCCTAAATCCATGCTGGCTGGGTCTGATCCCTTGGTTGTGCTGTATATACCATGTGATCACAGTCAAGATGATCTGCTCTGTAACCTTGCCAGGCACAGAGGTCAGGCTGACAGGCCTGTAGTTCCCTGGCTCCTCCTTCTGGTACTTCTTGTGGATGGGCATCACATTGACCAACCTCCAGTTATCTGGGACCTCCTCGTTTACCAGGACTGATGATAAATGATGGAGAGCGGCTTAGCGAGCTCTTCCACCAGCTCCATCATAAGCCTATGGTCCCATAGACTTTTGAGCATCTAAATGGCAGAGCAGGTCACTAACTACCTCCTCCTATTCTGCTATTCTGCTCCCCATCCCTGTCTACCAGCTCAGGAGGCCAGTTGTCCTGAGGATAACTGGTCTTACTGTTGAAGACTGAGGCAAAGAAGGTGTTAAGTACCTCAGCCTTTTCCTCATCTTTGGTGACTATATTTCCCCTCCCCCCCCATCTGTTGTGGTTTAGGAATAGTACTCCTCAATTTAGTGCTCCCACTGTGTAGCAGGGAGGATGCTGAAACTGAAACCATACACCGTTGAAAGCTCAACAAGAACAATATTTATTACAAAAAGTAGCCAACAAAACGAAAACCCGAGAGAGAGGAAGGAGGAGGAAAAATAAGCCCTCAGTACGACTTCCCCACTCACTCAGGTGTTGCTCACGAGGTTGTCTTACCAACCCCAAGAATGCCTAGAACTCCCCGTAGCAGAAGTTGCATCCTCAGAGTGTCAGCAGGCTCACAAGATAGCAGGCGTCCCCGCAAAGGGCAATGTTGTCTTTCAGTGTGAAGCTTGAGTTCCACTCCCAGCACGAGCTATCTAGTTTTTATATAATTACTTGATGACATCTACCTGGGCGTCTACCCTCCCTCCGTTATGCAAGTGGCATCTTTTCTACGCACGCGTGGGTACTCTGGAATTTCCCCGCGCCTGTGTACTACACCTCAGGGGGTCTTTCCTAAATGAGTCTGGGGGCTTACTTCATCATCCTCCACTTTCTCCTTCAAATGCCCTTGGAGGGTCATCAGCCAATAGTGAGGGCCCAATTCATTCTAGTTTGTACAAGATGCTTCCTTCAAGGATGAAGTTCTCGTTTATCAGTGCTTGTTTTCTCATAACTTGGCAGGAAAAGAACAAACTCTCACAGGTGGTTGGGCCAAACACAGACCAAAAGTAGCAGCATCTAATAAAGCACGAATACACACTGAGACTCTCCAAACTATTTTCAGCTCGCTCCTCCTCCCACTCTCCCTCCCCCTGTGGCAAGATGGAGAGGAAAATTGGAGGCACAAAAGGTAAAGATCTCGGGTTGAGATAAGAACAATTTACTGGAAACAGCAATGAGATAAGAAAATGAACAGTAAAAGCAACAAGTGGGTACAAGAAAGAGGTGAACAATTCACATTGGAAACACCCTCCCCCAACCCAACAATAGACAATACCCGACCTCTCCCTCCATCACACTATGCCAACCCAGGAAGAGAGGCCTTCCCCCATTCCTGGCTATGATATGAGGAGATATAGAATAACCTTTGGGTCCTAACCATGCCCCCTCCTGGCCACTGCAAAAATTAACCCTGTCCTGGCCGGAACCAGGACAGTACCCAATAAAGAATGGAGGTTTTCTTGGCCCTCCTTTTGTTATTAATGCATTTATAAAAACACTTTTTATTATCCTTTACAGAAGTAGCCAGATTAAGTTCTAACTAAGCTTTCACCTCTCTAGTTTTCTTTCTGCATGACCTAACAACATCCTTAAACACTTCCTGAGTTACTTGCCCCTTTTTCCAAAGTTGATACACCCTCTTTTTTTCCCTAAGTTCCTGTGAAAGCTACCTGTTCAGTCAGGCAGGTCTTCTTCCCTGCCAGCTCATCTTTTGGCACATAGGGACAGCCTGCTCCTGCACCTTCAAGATTTCTTTCTTAAAGTATGTCCAGCCTGATCCTGGACCCATTTGTTTTTAAGGGCTGCTTCCCAAGAGACTTTCCAAATCCATGTCCTGAATAGGCCAAAGTCCACCCTCCGGAAGTCCAGGGTAGAGGTTTTCTTCACCGAGTATTGAAAACTCTATCATATCCTGTTTGATGTGCCCACGATGGCCTCTGGCCACCACATCTCCCACCAGCCCTTCTCTGTTTGTAAACAGCAGGTCTAGTGGGGCACCACCCCGGTAGGCTCACTTACCAGCTGCAACAGGAAGTTGTCTTCCACACACTCCAGGAGTTTCCTAGACTGCCTCCTCTCCACTGTGTTGAGTTTCCAGCAGACATCTGGCAGGTTAAAGTCTCCCACAAAAACAAGGGCTGGTGATTGTGAAACATCGGCCAGATGCTTATAGAACAGTTCATCCACCTCTTCATCCTGATTGGATGGTCTGTAACAGACTCCCACCAGAATATCTGCCTTGTTAGCCTTTCCCCTGATTTTTACCCATAGGTACTCAACCTTAACATCACTATCTTCTAGCTCTATACAGTCAAGAGATTCCCTAATATACAGAGCCACCCCACCACCTCTCCCTTCTGAAGAGCTTGTGAGTCATCCATTGCAGCACTCCAGTCATGTGAGTCATCCCACCACATTTCCGTGATGGCGACCTACTGCATGATGGCCTCCAGTTCCTCCTGTTTGTTACCCATGCTGCATTCATTGGTGTAGATGCACTTCAGCTGGGCTGCTGATTTTGCCCCTAACTCTGGCATGCCACCTCTAGGCTTATCTCTAGCAAACCTGGTCTTATCCCCTTCCCCCTTCAAACCTAGTTTAAGGACTTCTCAATCATCCCTGCCAACTCCTGAGCTAGAATCCTTTTCCCCCTTTTAGACAGGTGAATCCCATCTGTCTCCAGTAGGTCTGGTGCCGTATAAATCGCCCCATGATCAAAACCCTCAAAATTTCACTGATGGCACCAGTCTTTAAGCCACTTATTGATCACTTGGGTTTTCCTGTTCCTTTTGGCAATCATCCCTGCTACCAAAGGAATCGAGAACACCACCTGTGCTCCTGTCCCTTCAACCAGGTGACCCATTGTCTTGAAGTCCTTTTTGATTACCCTGGTACTTCTCTCATCAACCTCGTCGCTGCCGACCTGGACAACCAGCAGTGGGTAGTAATCAGTGGACTGAATTAGTCCAGGGAGTCTCCTGATAATATCCCTTACTTGGACCCTAGGGAGGCAACAGACTTCCCTGTGGGATGGGTCCCCTCAGTTCCCCTCAGAAGCGAGTCACCCACTACAACTACCCTTTTTTTATTAATACCAGAAGTTGTGATCCATGTGGTTGACTGTGTTGATCTGGGAGACCCCCAAATAGACCTTCTTCTCCACTGTCATCTGCCTGACCCTCAAGATCCAGAGCCTCGTACCTATTCTGGGGTGTCCACCATGCATGATGTCCTGTGGCACCAGTTTTGTGATGAGGTACCAAAATCACATTCTAGAACCAGGCTGGAAATTACCCGTTAAAGATTTCTCCTCTTAACACATCCCATGGTGCCTCTAGGATACCTCTAGGCAGTCCTGCAGAAATACCAACAGAAGCATCTCCCTTACTGTGGGTGTCCTGTTTAATAACTAAGGAGAAACTAATTGGAAGAAAAAAGTCCTCCAAACTAATAGAGATGCATTTGAGGGTATTTTCAATCCTTTTGTTACTGTTGAGAAATACATCTGGTGCAGGTAGCTCAGTTTGCAAGCTGCAGTTCAAGATGCAGATTGAGCTCTGAGTGGGAGCCCAGAAAGACAAGAGACTGTGAACTGCCAACCCTTTGCATAAAAAAGGGCACGAAGACACCAGCCAGGTGAATAAGAGACACAGCAGGAGATGAAGACTCTGGAGGAAGAGCGAGACTTGTGTGCAGGTAGACTGTGAAAGTATAAAAGCCCAGGGGTTCCTTTGTTGTGGGTCCCTCCTTGGAGACACCGGCTCAAGTTGTTTCTGTGTTACTTTGCCATGAATAAATTGCTTTATGGAATGAGACATCTGAGACTCTGCTATGGGAAACCTGGGGTCGAACCGGTAAGGGAACCTGGTCTGACTGTGTGAGTGTGGGATGTGTAGGGACTCAAGCGGGGCACCCTGGCTCACTGGAGCCACCAGCTGTGAAGGGGCTTTGGTCCCAGCAGTTAAAGTCTCTGGTGGTAGGAGTGTGACTGCCAGAGAGTCTCATGAATGGTTTAGACTGGGAAGTTTTCTTAACAGTTACCCGTTGGAGAATCCAATGGGCCATACACCTAACTTTGCATCCTGCACAGTTAATTTCATAGGTCCTCTTGCACTTTTATTTTTTCCTCACAATGAATGGTGCCAGTCTCTGCTCCTACCCACGCTTGATTCAACTGTTCCTCCTGAAAAGTTGAGACCGGTGCATTAAAACCCCTCCAATTAAGAAATAGAGAAAAAAAATGTAGATATTGGTAATGGGAGCAGGAGCTGTGCATCTGCCCAACATACAGCTTTGGGATGCTCTGCCCCATCAGACAGAGATTGCCTGAGCCCTACAAGAGGCACAGTGCTGGGACAATTTTGCCTTTTCTCCTCTCCAATTCTCCACTTGGGTTTCGCTGCTTAATGCAAATCCAGCCCTTGGAAAAACACTCTTGCCTTATTACTTTTGTAGCATTAGTTGTAGCAACAGAAGGACTCACCAGAGCCAGTGTGGAGTTCAGTTTTGCACAAACAAGGGGTGTTTTTGAAATCTTTACAAGAAAAAAGCAGTGTTTTTTTCATGCTTTGCCAAGGTTGCCTTCCTGGTAGGCAGTAAGATTGCTTGCTCATATCAGCAAGTTCCTCCTCAGCCCTTTTCAGGGCAGCATTGCCTGGAGATCAGCACAGTTTTTGTATTGAACATGATCATACAGGGATGGCAGGAGGTTTGATGGCAACCCAAGTATCTGCAATCCCATCTCCCACCTATGCAGTGATTTGGTGACCCCAAAGATGTTCATTCCTGCTTCAACAGGACATCAATCCATGTCTGTAGCTACTTGCTACATGTGATTCCTCCTAGATGTGAGCACATCTCATGTACAGGATTAGGATTTCTCTTTCCTTCCTGCCCCATGCAGGGATGGTGTATGGATCAGGAGCTGCCTCACTGCTCCCAAGGTCTGGAAGAATGGAACAGTACAGTTCCCACATGCATCATAGTGAATTTGCTCAGGGGGTGGCAGGGGTTAAACTGATGTGACGCAGTGATGCTGTAAAACCAACATCTCATGCATCTCCGCACCAAGTGGGTGCTGACTGGAGCCAACTAGAAATGCTGGGACAAACTCCTATTTCACTGAAGCACACATTTGTCTAATGGGACAAATCTATTGACAGGGAGGGTTTATTTCATAGCCCTGGTAGACTGGGGTGGGAGTGAAAGCAGAGATCTAACACTTGACCCTTTTTTTGTTTCAAAACACCCACTGGGAATCTGCTACTTTTTGGGTTTAACCAACCCATTTAATTCCCATTTGCACCAAGTGCTTGTTTAAACCCAGCTTCTGGGAGGGAGAATAACCTCTTCTAGGACATGGGTGGGACAGGAGTAAGATCTTCTCATGGCGGCTCAGACACTCCCCTTTCTCCTCTGAAGGATGTGTCCTGATGCTTTGCTCCCTGGGGAGGGAGATGGGACTCCAGAAGTAATGATTTGTAAACAGCTTCCCTCGTTGGTACCTGTAAAGATGTGAGTAGCCTGGTGTTGCGTAAAAGGGGGTAAGAGGGAATTTACCCAGCCCTTAAAAATATATTTGTCTGTTAGTGCCGTAGAAAAAATGAAACCATATAAGTCCAATCTAGTCTATCTGGTATTCCGCACAGGAACTCTTCACCAAACACATTCACCAGATCAGAGTAATTTGATTACCTTTTTTTTGGGGACTGTCACTTAACAGGGAAAGGGAAAATCCCTCAGCAGATATCTCCCACGAGTTATTCCATTGTCGACAAACTGTTAGCACCTTTATAAAGGACTCACTCTAGCAGTTTACAGAAAAACGCTCTTTATTAATACAAATTGCGACAAGTTAATAGAGGTTTGTGGTTGTTGGTGACAGGGTCTAGCTACAAAAACACACTTAAAACCACGTAATAATAATATAAAGCAAACCACAAGCACAAACTTTAAAGCAAAGCAACCTACTAAAACACTATGAAGCGAAAGCAAACTCTAGTTCTTTAAAAGCAAGTAATTAGTGTGCATAACTTTAAATTTCTAACCTGACCAGCGTCCTGGGGCGGTGGGAAGGAAGGCAGGTGCAACTCGTCAGTCGATCGGAGCAGTTGGGATGGAAAACTTCCTTCAGTCTTTTCCCATCTCAATCTCCTTTTTATACCCTTTTTTCTTGGAGTTTGCATGACTTTAGTCATAACTGTTAAATTTAGATAAAGTTAGCATCTATTATTTTTTTGATGGGTAAGTGACACAGGTCAAAAAATTTAAAATGAATGGCAGCTGCTCTGAAATGGTGTTGGTATTCAGGCCATATAGGGTAAGATTATCCTGAGACAACTTTGAATATAGTTAGCACAGCTTCCTTGCAGTGAAATTGATTATCTGTCAGGTCTTTAGCTCCAGCTGCCATAACTGTAGGTCTTACAGAATCACAGAATATGCTGAGTTGGAGGGGACCCACAAAGATCATTGAGTCCAACTCCTGTCCCTGCAAACCATGTTCCTGAGAGTATTGTTCGAACGATTTGTGAACTCTGGCAGGCTTGGTGCTGTGACAACTTCTCTAGGGAGCTTGTTCCAGTACTCAACCACCCTCTAGGTGAAGAGCCTTTTTCTAATATCCAACCTAAACCTCCCCGACACAACTTCAGGCCATTCCCTTGGGTCTTGTCACTGGTCACCACAGAGAAGAGATCAGTACCTGCACCCCGTTTTTCCCTCACGAGGAAGTTGTAGACTGCAGTGAGTCTCCCCTCAGTCTCTTCTCCAGGCTGAACAGACCAAGTGATCTCTGCTGCTCCTCATATGGCTTCCCCTCAAGGCCCTTCATCATCTTCATTGCCCTCCTTTGGACACTCTCTAATAGCTTAATATCTTTCTGATATTGCGGTGGACCAAAACTGCACACAACATTCAAGGTGAGGCTGCACCAGTGCAGAGTAGAGTGGAATAATCACCTCCCTAAACTGGCTGGTGATGCTGTGCATGATGCACCCCAGGACAAGGTTGGCCCTGCTGACTGCCAGGGCACAGTGCTGACTCATATTCAACTTGCCATCAACCAGGGCCCCCAGGTCCCTTTCTGTGGCACTGCTTTCCAGCATCTCATTCCTCTGTATGTACATCCAGGGTTGCCCCATCTCAGGTGCAGAATCCAGCACTTTCCCTAGTTGAACTTAATATGGTTGGAATCACCAACCCAGTCCTTTAATTTGTCAAGGTCTCTCTGCAGGGTCTCCTTGCCTTCAAGGGAGTCAATAACTCCTCCCAGTGTTGCCTTAGATCAGGAGCCAAAAAATTACTCACCAGGCAATCATTAGTAGAGATAAGGTAGAGAGCAGTTTTAACAGAAGGCCTTCAACCACAGGGGGTACAGAGACCTACTGTCTCAGTTTAATGAGACTGAAGTGTTTTGCTAAGGAGGATGAGTTATGAGGAGACCAAGCTCCTCCCTCTAAGCAATTGTAAATCTGAAATTAAGAGGTTCCAATTGAGGAAGTATGGAGAAAGAAAAGATAACAGTCCTTTATTAAAGGATATATGTGTATTGGCAGAACAACAAAAGAACACAGAAACAACTAAACAATAATTCTGTACTCAAAGTTCCCTCCAGAAAAACAGTTCAGTACTTTCTGCCTTTTGGCGCAATTCTAACCACGATCGGTAGGGGGCGCTGTTGAATCACTGGAGGTGCAGAGCCTGCAGTTGCTCTGTGGTGGTCAGCAGGGGGCGCTGCTGGGCTCTGGCAGTCATCGCATGGGGGCCCCGGTGCGTGGGTGAAGGCGAAAATGGAGATCTCCCCCTCCCACCGAGAAGGGGAAGGGGACAAGGGGAAAAAAGGGCTCTTTCCCACAGACTCACGCTGTCGGCGGCTGGTTGTGGCCAGGATTTCCCCCCCTTCATCGATGCGCACAAACCGCTGCCAAACATGGGAGCAGAGGAGGGAAGGGGTGGCCTCCTCCCCCAAAGGTTCCTCTGCAGATCGGCCAAACCTCTCCGATGAAATCCCAGCAGGATTGGGCTGGGGGCAGAACAGGACACAGAAGAGCAGAGGTGAACTGGGGCCAGATGACCCGGCCGAAAAAAAAATGAACCGTGGAATCCCCCCACACACCCCCTCCCTGAGTCAGGGCAAAAGTGGAGTGCCTGCCGTTTCCCGAGGAGAGAAAAAAAACTTACCTCCCCCCTCCAGTCTTCTGGTGGCCATCAGCCTGGAATGCAGGCTGCCAGCCAGTTCTTTTGTGTGTGTTAATCACCCTAGCCAAAAAACCACCCTCCCCCTCCCTCGTTCAACATCCCTCTTTCATAATGATGCAGGGGAAAGAAAAAATTCCCACTTGGGTTTTTAGAACAAGTAAACCTATGATACCCACGTGTCCAGGGGGTTCCACAATTTAAGGTATTACCCATCCAATCCCAGATCTATCCGCCCCCCCCGCATCCTCCCAGTTCTGCCCCTGGCACGCCCCTCTGGAAATTGAGTCGGGGGCTCTGAGACCTCCTCTTCCTCATTTTCCTCTTTGTCACAGCACGTCCAGTCCTTGGAGCTCCTCCAAAGTTCTGGGTTTTGAAGGCTGCTTTGTCTGTTGGTGTATCTCGTTGTTCAAGCCAGGGTGCAAATGTTCTTATACAGAAAGAGGGCCTACCTTGAGAGAAGTCTAAACAAACTAAAGGAATTTAGAAGGTTCGATATGAAATGGAGAAAAGGGTTTGGGTATATGTAAACTATTGTGCTAAAGTGTGAGCTAACTACAGATACTTCTAAAATCTACAAAAAGCTAAAAATCTAAAAAATCCATAGGCATCAGTGTCATCTGCAAACTTGCTTAGTATCCCTTCCAGTCCTGCATCCAAGTCATTTATGAAGATGTTGAAGAGCACTGGGCCTACGATGGAGCCCTGCAGAACCCCACTAGTGACAGGTCACCAGTCTGATGTTATCCCATTCACTATTAACCTCTGTGCTTAACCCATGAGCCAATTGCTCACTCACCACATGATGTGTTCATCCAGCTGTGGGTTGGACATTTTGTCCAGAAGGATCCTGTGAGATCCAGAGCTTTACTTGTGATATATAAATAATTGTGATTAGTGAAACAAATGGGTGATTACATCAAAATAAAACAAACGGATTGTAAAACTTAATTACACCCCATAAAGAAATAAAACAGACCCTTACAAGGTCAAGAGGCCCTAAACCTCCCTACTATCCTAAAAATAAAATATGGTTTTTTTAGGCGCCTGTTCGTCCAAGAATGCATGAATTATGACTGGTTGTAGAGATAACCCTTTTAGCTTTAGCTGTAAGAAAACCCATATATTAAATACTTAGCAAAAACCTGTAGAATGTATATGTATATGATTAATATGCATGAAGTAGCTAAGATAAATACTAAATGTACCCTGTAGTGGGGGTGTGCAGATTTGGGAAACTGGTCCCATTTCTGTCACCCAGTCGGCTGCTTGCTTTTACCATATAATAAACTATTATTCAAAAACTTATGGAAACTCGAGACTTTGTTTATCACATTACTGAAATCAAAAGCTTACATCAACTGGCTTGCCTTGATCAACTAGGTGGGTTGCCTTGTCATAAAAGTGTCTCAGTTTGCAAAAAACCCAACGAAATATCTGTCAAGGAAGGTGGAAAATCTTTCTGGACTAGAAAGGAGACCCCTCTCTTAAAGTTATTATAATTTTGAAATTAAGAGGCTTCAGGCAAAAATATAGGAAAAAAGAATAACAATTGTTTTACTGTATATATATATAAAATGAACAAAAAAACCCCCAGAACAAACAACAAACTCATAACCAAAAACTTTCAAAAAATTAAGTCCTATTTTTTGCCTTTCAGTGCAGTTACAATAACAAACAGCAGGGGTGCTGTTGGGCGCCGGGAAGTGAAGGGGCCAGACAAGAGAGTGGTGCCGACTTCCGAAAAACCCCATATGACAATGGCGGCCGCCATGACAGCAGAGACGGTCTGGGACCCCTCCCGCGGGCACCGCAAGGACTTTCTCACCATTTTCTGGAAGGGAGGGGGGGAGTAGAAGCTCCTCTGCAGATTACACTGGTCCCCGGCTGGTCCAGAGCACGCCCAGGCAGTGATGGCAGTCCGCAGAGAAGACGTTACTGGGAGTGTGGGGTCGGGGGACGAACCAGGACTCTCCCTGAGCTGCGGCAACACTCAGCAAGGCAAAACCGCTGAGCACCAAAGGCAATGAAACCAGAGGAGTGTGGAAATCGGCAAGGGTGAACGCCGAGGTCTCCTTCCACACCACATCCAAGTCAGGGGAAAAAAAAGGTGAAGCACTGTAAAAACCTCTCCCCTCAAGTTCAGAAAACTCCTTGCCCATGCTCTCCAAGCAATCAAAGTGGTATTCGGGGAGGTATCAGCCACTCTTGTGTGTAGGCTAATTATCGGCTAACTGCTCTGAGCTCGGCCTCAGCATGCAGTAAAAAACTAAGCTCCAACAAGCCACTCCCAACACTCCCAAACAGCTGTGTTGGCAAGGGACAAAAATTCCATGAAAGATTTCAAAACTATAACAAGAAGTAAATCAAGTTTGATAAGCAGGACTTTCCTCTCATGAAGCTCTGCTGGCTGTGACTGATGACAGCGTTGTCTTTCAGGTGTTTTTCAATACCTCCTGTCGCAGACAGCATGAGAACAAGAAAAGAGAGGCCTGAGAAATGTCTAAGATGACCTTGTGTTGTTTTCACTAGGCTGTGATTTACTGCCCAGAAACGAGCTTAGCTATTCTGTTTGCATTCTTGCCATATGTGGGTGTAAAAAGGAGTTACTTGAAACTCCAAGTTTTGTGTGTGTGGTGTGTCTGTGTGTGATAGGCCGGCCTGCGAGAATGCTGGATGTGTGACTTGCATCTGTGCTCTGTCTTGGTTTGCTTAACCACTCCCAGCTAAAAGTGAATTATATAAAAACCTTGAGTCATGAGAGAATAAACTGATTTTTGTCCATCAAGTCAGGAGTCCATAATCTTCATTCTGTTCATAACCTTCCAGAATAATCTTCTCCATAACTTTACCAGGCACTGAAGTGAGACTGACAGCCCTGTACTTTCCGCGGTCCTCCTTCTTGCCCTTCTTGGAAATCGGGGCAAGGTTTGTTAGCTTCCAGTCAGATGGGACCTCTCCGGATTCCCAAACTGCTCAAAAATCATCAAGAGAGGTTTTGTGATGACATCAGCCAGCTCTCTGAGGATTATGGGATGAATCCCATCAGGCCCCATAGATTTGTAGGGATCTAGCTGGAGCAGCAGATCCTGCACAATTTCAAGGTTGACTGGGAGTTGATCATTCTCGCAGTCATGGTCCTCCAGCTGAGGGCACTGAGACCCCCTTGGTCCATCATCCATGTTGAAGACAGAGGCAAAAAAAGCATTAAACACCTCTGCCTTGTCTCTGTCCCTGTTTGTGAGGTGACCATCCTCATCCTGGAATGGGCTGATGATATTTCTATACTATCTATTGCCATTAATGTATTTGAAAAAACTCTTTTTATTGTCCCCCACATTTCTGGCAGCTTCAACTCCAGTTGAGCTTTGGACGCATGAATTTTCTCCCTACAGCGGCAAGCAGCATCCCTGAATTTTTCCCATGTCACTTGACCTTGCTTCCGCTGGGCATACACCTTCCTTTTTTGCCTTATTTCCAAGAGATCCCTGCTCAGCCAAGCTGGCCTTCTGCCTCGCCTGCTTGACTTCTGACTTTTGGGAATTGCCTGCTCCTGTGCCCTTAGGAGGTGATGTTTAAAAAGTGACCAGCATCGATGGACCCCAGTACCTGCAAAATCATTTTCCCAGGGGACCTTACTTACTAATTCCCTGAGCAGCCTGAAGTCTGCTCTCCTCATGTCCAGAGTTGAGGTTTTGCTGGCACTTTTCCTCCTGTCAACTCGATTGCTTTGTGGTCACTGTTACAATCTGCTTAAAATGTTGAAGGAAGAACTTCAGATTCGTATATTCCCTTGAGCAAAATTAAAACTCACACAAGTTATCTGTTGATACCAAAACTAATTTTATTAATTGCTAAGAGATGCAAAGAGAAAGAGGAAAAAATAAGAAAAGGTTGGAAAATGCTAAGATTACTTCTAGAAGCAGAGAAAAGATACCACCAAAAGCTACCTCACTGCTGAGCTGGTGTTTCTGCCTCTTTTTTTTTCTCTATCTGCCACTTTTCGATTTTATCTCTTTGGCTGCAGGTGGTGGTGGGAGGTGTCTTAACAGCTTTAGTTCTCTGGAATGTGGCCAGGATGAGTTGTTTTGCTGCTCACTCCCGAGAGCCATGTCCCAGGCCGTGCAGGGGTCCCGGTTCAGCTGCACCTTTCGGCCCTCAGAAATATGGTCAGGGTGGAGAAATAAGATATAACTCACATATGTCGCACGGAGGTTCTTAGTCCTCTCCGATCCGGCAGGGTTTTAGTCTCCGGTGACAGGTAGGCAGCATGGGTGGCAGAAGAAAGGTGAGGGGGAGGTGGGGATAGATTCTCGGCTGCAGTAGCCAATTCTCTTTCCCACTCCTCTCTTCCTACTTTTCCCAAATTTTTCCTCAACTTTTATAGTGTTCAAAGGAGGTTGTACATGATTTCTTGGCACGTAGCCCTATTCAGATGTTTGAAGAGATATGATAACCATAAACAATAGCAGGATCTTTTGGCAGGAAAACTCCAGCAGGAAGCTCTAGTGAGAACTTCTGGTAGACAGCTGACAGAGAATTTTTGGTAGGAAGTTTTTGACAGGCAGAAACAATGGCGAAACATTATTTTTGGCATTTCTATGTTATCTGTCTGTTACAGTCACTGTGGCCAAGATGGCCACCAATCTCCACTTCACTCATGAGATCCACTCTGTTGACAAGCAGCAGATCAATGAGGGCATCTTTCTGAGTCGGCTCCCTTAGGACCTGTTCCATAAAGTTTTCATCCAGGTTTTTTAGGAATTTTCTGGTCCAGGTTGTACTAGCTATGTGATGCTCCCAGTTAATTTCTGGCAAGTTCAAATCCCCCATAAGGACAAGGGCAGTTGACTTGGAAGTGTCCCTTAGTTCCTCAAAGAATAATTTGTTGGTGTCATTGTCCTGGCTGGAAGGTCTATAGTAGACTCCCATGATGGCATCCGCATAATTTGTTTGCCACTTGATTCTTACCCAGAGGCTCTCAACTGTGCTATTGCCAGCTGTGAACTCCATACATTCTAACCCTTCTATTACATACATTGCCATCCCTCAGCCTCTTCTGCCCTGTCTATCTCTCCTGGAGAGCCTGTAACCGTCCAACAGGGCACTCCAGTCACAGGTCTCATCCCACCAGGTTGCACTTATGCCAATGATGTCAAATCTCTGGGACTGGGCCAAAGCTTCGAGCTCCTCTTGTTTGTTCCTCATGCTGTGTGCATTAGTGTAGAAACATTTCAGGTGTGGTACATTGTAGCCAATACCTTGTGAGGCAGATTGAAGGATCCCATTAGTGCTCTTTTCTTCAAGTTTTGGCACACCATCCCATCGCTCATCGCAGGCAAACCTAGTTTTGTCCCTTCCCCCTTCCAAGCTAGTTTAAAGCTCTTTCAATGAGCCCTGCTAGCTCCTGTGCTAGAACTCTTTTTCCCCTCTGAGAAAGGTGCATCTCGTCAGGTGTCAGTAGACCAGGTGTTGAGTGGATCATCCTATGGTCAACAAACTCAAAATTTTTCCATTTACACCAACTTCAGAGCCATGCATTGACATGATGGATCTGCCTCTTCCTATCAAATCCTTGTTATTGGAAGGATCGAGGAAATTACTACCTGTGCTCCTGATCTCTCTATCAATTGTCCCAGGGCCCTGAAGTCTCTTTTGATTGCCCTCAGACTTCTCTTTGTTATTTCATTGTTGCCTGGGCAGACCCAGACGAATTCAGCCTGAGAGCTGGGTTTGGCTTGGCTGGGATAAAAGCTCACAGGTTGAAAACACCACCCAGATCCCACCCCTTGAGATCTGGCTGGGTGGATACAGGTCCTTCCCATCTTCCCTGCAGAAAGCCCTGCTGTGCCCGCTTCTTTCAATGCAGTGCCTTCTGGAGGTATGCATGTGTATGTACGGAAATGCAGCATTCACACTTGCCAGAAGTGGAAAAAAATGGGATCTCCAAGTATAATTTTCTTAAATATATTCTCTTATCCTCTGCACTCATCTAGAAGGGCAGACCATCAGTGGTGAAGGTCAGTGGGCTTTCCCAGCCCTGGCAGGGCAAAGCACTAAAAGTAGAAGATGGCATCTGAGCTGTTAAAGGCTAGTTTATGGCTCTGCCAGTTGTGGCATTTGAATCATAAATAAATGAGAAATGTATTTCTTTCATTCACAGTTTTATATGAACTTTAAAAAAGCACTATTCCTTTAACAAAATGTTAACCCAGGAAGCACATCTTGCTACTAAAAGTCTCTCAGTATAAAAGGCAGTGTTTTAAAAAGTAAAATGCAAGGTAAAACAGTATAACGAGAAAAAATATGAGAGACTGAAACCCTCCTGCAGTCCTGCCCTCCCTCAGTATCTAGGAAAAAGCTCCCTGAAGATTAACCCATTGCCCTGGTTTTCTTCCAGCCACTTCTCACAGGAAAATATGGTGGTCACGCAGCTCACTGAGTTGGTGATCTCCACCCCCTCCACCAGCCAGCCCAGTGCCAGACCACTGTTGTCATGCTCAATCCAGACTTTTTTTACCTCCCCCATGTCCAGCATTTCCAGGTAAAACCTATTGGTTCCTGAACCTCTACTTCAGCACCCGCTTTTCCAAGTCTCCATTCAACCCAAAGATGGTGATGAACACATTGGCATCAGTCCCCAGGCCCTTTTCAAAGCCTGTGACCACGATGGTCTCATATTTGACCGACACCAAGCTCCAGGCTTTGCTGGCAAAGCTTTCAGTGATCTTGGCACACTCAAAGACTTTGTAGTCTTTGTAGACTTTTTAAATCCCTCTAGGGATGGTGACCCTACTGCTTCCCTGGGCATCTTGTTCCAGGGCTTGACAAATCTGTCTGTGAAGAAATTTTTCCTACTATCCAATCTAAACCTTCCCTGGCACAACTTGAGGCCATTTGTTCTTGTTCTGCTTGTTACTTGAGACCCCCACCTCACTACAACCTCCTTTCAGGTAGTTGTAGAGAGCGTGAAGGTCCTCCCTTAGCCCCCTTTTCTCCAGGCTAAACAACCCCAGCTCTCTCAGCTGCTCCTCATCAGACATGCTTGTAGCAAGCCAGCGTGAGAACAAGAAGAAAAAGGCCTGAGAAATGTCTAAAGATGACCTTATATTGTTTTCTCTAGGCTGTGATTTACTGCCCAGAAACGAGCTCAGCTGTCCTGTTTGCATTCTTACCATATGTGGGTGTAAAAGGAGTTCCTTGAAACTCCAAAGTCTGTGTATCTGGGGTGTGTGTGAACAGGCCGGCCTGAGAGTGATGGATGTGTGACTTGCAGCTGTGTTCTGTCTTAATTTGCTTAACCACTCCCAGCTAAAAGTGAATGATATAAAAACCCTTAGGCATGGGGGAATAAAGTGATTTCTGTCCATCAAGTCAGGAGTCTGTGTAATATTCATTCTGTCCATAAATGGCACCCGAATGAGGTTGAATCAGTGCACAAGAGTGCTCCAGGATGGAAGCTACAACCGAATGGGGTCGGTCATTTTGCACGCAATTGTCCTGTGTCGGGATCATCACCCATCATCATGACAGAGGTGAGCGGCTGCAGAACGTTATGGGTCAATCGATGTCAAAGGAACATAAATTACATGCAAAAATTTTGCATTGCATTTTAAAAGAACAGGGATCTGCTTTTAAAATGACCGATGTGGTCAAATTGCTCGTATGGGTTAGAGATTCTTGTCCCTGGTTTCCCAAACATGGTTCTTATGACGCTGCTTTATGGGCTAAGATTGGTGAGGAACTTTGAACAAAGACTGATTTAGCTTCGGATACCCTGACCGAAATTGTAGTTGCTTGGAAAGCTGTGTATATGGCTTTAAGAGCTGTGGAACAAACAGACACCATGTCGCAGGCTCCTGGTCCCCCACCTGTTAAAGACGAATTCTCTGGGGGTAATAAAATACTTTACGACCCACTGACATTGACTGATGAGCTTAATGAGCCCTTTGATCTGGATCCTGCAATTCCTGAAAAAGAGACAGCTCTATTTCCCCTAGAACAGACGAAACTGTTATCGGCTTCTGCTCCGACAGCAGAGGAAATTTTACAGGCACTACACACAGTGCCAGCGCAACTGGCACACCGCCTGGAGGCAAATGTGGATTCCTTTATTTTGGAGGACTGCAAATTGGCTGCTTTAAAGTGCGGGGATGTCGAACTCTTGAATGCTATGCCAGTGCTTTATAGGCCACACCATCCGCCTCAGTTTGAGCGTCTCCCCTATGAAGTTGTAAAAGAGGTTCATAAATCCGTCAAAGAGTATGGATTGCAGTCATCGTATACACTGGGGTTGATTGCGGCTATCGGAAATTCTTACATTATGACTGGAAAGGCTTTTTACGTTTAAACTTGTCCACCGTGCAGTTTACAGTGTGGATTGCTGAATATCATGAACTGGTCAATGCTCAAGTTAGGGACAATGTCGCAAATGGGACGGCTTTGAGCCGTGATGAGCTAATGGGCGAGGGGCAATATCTTACCACAAGGACACAGGTCACATTGTTTTCACTCAAGCTACTGATCTGACCATGAAAACCCTTAGAAAAGTTCCAGACGCCAAAAACACAGAGTCATCTTTCGCAGCTGTTAAACAAGGCCCACAGGAACCTTACGTGTCGTTTGTCGATTGATTGCAGACTGCAATTTCACAGCAGATAGATAATGACGAAGCGGCTCAAGTGTTGCTTTTTCAGTTAGCAATTGACAATGCAAATACAGATTGTCAAAGAGCTCTGGTGCCTTTAAGAAATCGGACTAAGTCGGTTGCCGAACTTATTACAACTTGCCAGCATATCGGCACAGAATCCTTTAAAGCTTCTTTGCTAGCAACTGCATTAGCTGAACAGACAGTTGTAGCCCGCGCTGCTATTCGCTGTTATCGGTGTAATCGAGAAGGACATATTAAAAGAGACTGCCCCTTGGGGAATAAAAACAGCAATTTCCCCCCCCCCCGCCCATGTCCAAAATGTGGCAAAGGATTTCATTGGGCAAATCAGTGCCAGTCCAAATTTACTACTGATGGCAAACCCCTTTCAGGAAACTTCAAAGGAGGGCGCGTGGCCTGGTGCCCTGAAACAAAGCAGGGTCCCACCTGTTGAGAATCACAACAGAGCACGGAACTTTACGTCTCACAGCCCTCAGACAAACAGGGCATATGCAGCCTCCAACCTGCCACCTCAGGAAGCGCCAGGCTGGATTTGACCCTTGCCACAGGAACAAACATACCAGATGATGACAGTTAATCATGCAAATGCATTCAAAGCAGGATTTTTTTCAGAGGCCACTGTGCAACAGCCTGGAATTCCTGATCCAATGCTTATCCCTGACTCTTGGGACATGGTTGTTCTGGATCTGAAGGATTGTTTTTTTTTTACCATCCTGTTACATGAGAAAGATAGTGAAAGATTTGCTTTTTCTGTTCCCAGTATTAATTACAGCACTTCTATACAATGATATTTGCTTAACCACTCCCAGCTAAAAGTGAATGATATAAAACCCCTGAGTCATGGGGGAATAAAGTGATTTCTGTCCATCAAGTCAGGAGTCCGTGTAATATTCATTCCATCCATACACGCTCCAGACCCTTCCTCACCTTCATTGCCCTTCTCTGGACACGCTCCAGAATCTCCATGTCTTTTTTGTTGTGAGGGGCCCAAAATTGAACACAGGATTCAAGGTGCTGCCTTACCAGTGTCCAGTACAGGGGGGACAATCCCTACTCCTGATGGCCACACTATTGCTGATACAATAATGGACTCAGCAAGTTCTGGACTGGCCACGCTACTAAATTGCCCAGTATTAATAGCATTTCAGCATTTTTCTATATATGCGCTAGCACTAGAGTTTCTCTCTAGAAAGACAGCCACGACTGAACATTGCAACTGCAACTGGAAAACCCAACATCTCCCTATACAGCCACAGACACCCTGCACATGGGAGGAATTAGTGTGGACCAGTTGTCACCTCTTTTACCTGTGCAATGGCATGGCCAGTTACAGACTCACCAAGGCAGGATGAGCAGTCATCCCTGCAGCTAACTCAGGAAAAAAGGAGGAAAAATTATGGGAAAGGTGGAGGAGGAGGTTTAAATCCCCCCCTTTCCTTTCTAGATAACCCAACCCATCCTTGGCAAGGAAAAAAAAAGCATTGAGCACAGAAATGATAGGTATCAGATGCTGAAAGCCCTTGGTTCTGCAGTGCTGCCTCTGGCAATGTGAGGGGGGCACATAAGCACATCCATAAATTACCATGTACCTGGCACCCAGCCAGAGGCTGGAACACTCAGCTTTTAATGATGTATTTCATTGCCAATGATGTAGATCATTTCCAAATGAGTTTTTTTTCCCTTCCCCTACCCTCACCAAACTGCAACAGGTCCTCCTGGATGGAGTGTAGCTGGATTGCAGTGTGTATATGTGTAAAATAAACACCTGGAGGAAGGGTTATTGCAATTCTAGCAGCACTGTGCTCCTTAAGCACTTCCAACACTTTTGACATTTACCACAGTCAAAGTAAAGCACTTCTTTCCCTGGAAAGAAACTTTGTAAATGAGAAATTCCATTTGGAGAAAACTTTTAGGCTCAGGGACAGAAAAACTGCATGAGAGTGGGGTGGAGGGGTTGCCTGATGCTGCAGTTTTATTTCCTAGGCTACGTAATATCTCATTGTCTGGAGTTAGAATGGAGCATGCCAGTCTTCACAAGGAGCAAGAAGAAAAAAAATTACCTTTCTAGCCCTGGGATTTGCAAGAAAAAGCTTGAAATACAATCCTTTCACATACTAAGATCTGCTACTAAAAGTCAAAAATCCCAGTATAATTCATAATTATTGCTGCAGCGATCTCATAACTCTTTTAATTTGGTCTGTGGCTTGACTCGGTGGGCTTTTTGGATGTTTGGGATGGGGAATACCTGAAGCAAGAGCTTGGTCTCATGGTGCAATCTGCTCCAGTTGATCATTTGCAGAGAAAACACTGCTGTGAAGTGCTGCAGCTGCAGAGCTGAAGCCCTGCTTCATGCAAGGAGAGGCTGCAGGCTTTACCGATATCTCCTGGCCACCCTCTTTAATTTAAAACAACTTTAAAAAAACTTGGGGTTTATGAGAAGATCTTTGGCCCCTTCAAAACACACTGTTTCAACAGTTTCAGCATGCTTCCAGTGAGTTTAGTGCACGGATGTGATTGCACGGCTGGACTTCAAGAGTTCCAGATTTTTCCCCACCAGGAAAAAAGAACATACTTTAGTATGTAATTGACTGAGTTTTTATTCAGCAAATATTATTAAGGCTCTTCTGCTGGCTGATTAATTTGCTAGGAGAGACTCTTAGCTTCAAAAAATAAACCACCACTTCAAGGATTTCTTCTTAAACACTCAATTGTCTCCATTGGAACAAACTCCTTATTGTTAAATTCTTTAGCAGCAATGGAAATATCATGGAAACAAAAAGGATTCCACAGTTAATATTATTATATTTTCACTGAAGAACAGTTTGTTCTGCACACTGATGATCTCCTCTGGTTCCTGCACAATCCCTGTGCTATCTGCAACCTGAGTCATGAATGTCACCCCTTCCAAAGACAGGGCTCAGACCAAAGCGTGTAGGACCTGATGTGCTCAGGGCTCTTCAGATATGTTTGAGCTGCATGACTGTGACCTTTTCAGTGGGCCTTTTGGACCATACCAGAAGGATCTCTCATCCAAACTTGCCTGAATTGGATGTTCAAATTTTGTCTTACTCTCAACTTTTTTCCTAGGAGTTCTTCTCACAAGACTTACCGAAAGGCCAGTCTTTGCAGAGCATCCTACAAACCCCTTAAATTTCAATCAGTCCAAGTATTTTCCAAAGCTGAGACATTAATTTGTCCAAGCTGTGAGGTTCACCCAAGTCAACTTGTACCTGTACCTAACACACCAAACAGCTTGTCCTTAGCTTTCAGAAAGGGATTAAGATTTGGTAAGACTTTCTTTTATTTCTTATACCTGAAATGCTTCAGGAGAATGTATGCAGTGCTGCTCAGCTTCTCCATGCCCTCCTGGAGCGGGTCCTTGCAGATGAGAAAGCACTTACTTGTTGCAAAGCTCCATCTCTGTTATGATAATCTCTTGGACATACCAGAAGAAATAACCTTTTGCAGATGACTCCTTCCCATCTTTTGGGCAGTGACCAACACAGATGGCTGCAATATCACCAGCATTCTTTGAAGAAGGCTGAAACATGTCTATTGCTCCCCTACAGGAAACAGGGAACAGTTGCAGTATCTTGAAGGCTGGCAGTGACTTGACTCATATGGACATTAAGAGTAATTTGCACATGGCTATGAAAGATAGATGATAAGCCTTCATTTACAGTCATTTGATTTAACCTACAATCATTCAACACAAAGTATAATTTCCATATTTAACTTTAGCATTTTATCTTATTAGGGGTGACACTTTAAATTGTTGCCACTAGGACTTTCCAGGATAAACTTGAGCTGTTCCACATACAAAATCAATTTGCCTCACTATAGATAAAGCTAAAGAATTACTAATTTCTCTGCCAGAACTTATTCATTCATCCTTGACAGATACTGTATCTGTTACACATCTACCCACCATAGCTGTTTTAAATTTGCTAGTTCAGCCACCCTTCCTGAAGCTCAGCTTGAAAACAGTTGAGAGAAACAATAGGTCTTTGTCAAACCCTTGGCTGGCTCCCTGTCATGTTCCCTGCATATCTGTTAGTTCTATTTCCTTGGACTGGTCCTTAATCCAACCTGCCTCCAAGGATGGACTGTGACTAATACTTTGAAGAGTGGTGTCTTTAACTCCACTGTAGACACCATCAGCTTAAGGTCAGGAGGAACCTCCTTACAATCTTTCAGGTTTCATGTGAAATCTCAACCATTCATACTATAGTCCACATCAGCTGTAATTTCACCTTCCTTTAGAGCCACAAGAAAAATCTTTCTTCCCTGCAAACAGAACATCAGCAATGTTCATGACTTTGAAGAGGTTCCCATCTCCTAAGGGTGTGCGGCGTCTTAAACAAAGTATAAAATCCATCTCACATCTAGTGCATTTCAGTCCCACATGGGAGAAGGAACCTACCCCATGTTGCATAGATACACCTTCAGCTCATCTGTGCACGATGCTGATATTCAGCTTTCCTCATGCAACAGTGATCTTTCTGCCTTACCCCCCCCCAATTTGTCTGGAAAGTCAAATCTGAGCAGCTCTGATAACATCTAGCCTCCAAGTACTTTTACTTTCTCTCTGATTCCCAATGCCAGTGAGATGCTGTAAATGGAGCAAAAAACACCTCCAGCTTCCTTCTGCTCCTCCCAGCTCAAAATTTCACAGCCTCCCCAGAGGCTTGCCAGAAGCCCCTTTGTATGTACTAATACAAAAGGGGACACACACATGCAACACCTACATTTTCTTTTACCAAATGCCTTTTTCTTCTAATTTTTAATCCTGTTCTGTGTCTGACCATCAGACACTCATTTTACATCTTCCTTTTATTCCAGGTGAGAAGCCAGCAGGCTTTTTGGAGGGGGGATGAGAAACAGCATGGCACAAATGCAACTCTCTGGAGTGCATCCTGGAGAAGAGGTGGCATTTGCAGATGTCTTAGTTTAGCAAGACACAAATGTTTAAGGAGGGCAGGTTAGAAAAGAAGAACCAACCTCCTCCCTCTAAGTTATTATAACTTTGAAATTAAGAGACTTCAGGTGAAAGGTGTGGAAAAGGAAAATAACAGCTCTTTATTAATAAACCCGAATAAACAACAATGGTGCAACCAACACTTTCAAAAACAAAGTCCTAATTCCCCGGGGGGGGTACAACACGTGGCAAATCAGGGGGGCTGAGGACGGGCTGTCCCTGGTGGCTCAACAACTGCTCAGAGCCACGTGAGCAATGGTGGCTCCGTGGCCAACAATGAAAGGGTTTTTTCTTGACGGTTCCAGGGAAAAAAAAAAAGCAAAGCAGAAAATAGCAAGGTTTATTCTCTACTTCCCATCAGCAGCGATGGCTGGTCACTTTCCTGAGAAGCAGGGCTTCAACAATGCATAGTGGTTTCTTAGCAGGCAGCCATTGGAAACAACAAATGCTCCCCTTCTTGCTCCTTTCCTCAGCTTTTATATCTGAGCTGATGTCATATGGTATGGAATATCCCTTTGGTCAGTTTGGGTCAGCTGGCCTACTTGTGTCCCCTCCCAGAATCTTGCCCTCGATTGAGGAAGGAATGTTACAGTGTTGGTGCTGTGCTCAGCAGTAGCCAAAACACTGGTGTATTATCAACACCCTTCTAGGTACCAATGCAAAGCACAGCACTGTGAGGGCTACTGTGGGGAAATGAACTCCAGCTCAGCCAAACCCAATACAACTGCCCAAATAGAAGTGATCTTTACAAGGAGCTGGTAGTTTCATAGAGAAGATAAATGCAAGCACTGTGCTTTTGTGACAGATAGGACACTAGGGAAAAATACAACCAGCAGAAGAGGTGTGAGCCATTTTTTGTGCTCTTTTCAAAATGCAAGGAAAACCATGACAGCTTACTTGTATGAACAGAGAAATAAAGAAATCTCTCTGATAGAGGAGAAGGGGAGAGATGGGATGCTCCACCTAAAAGGATGGATTATTTGGAAATGTCCCACCCAACCTATTCCCATGCTAGCTGTCCCTGCCTGGCAGAGGGACATCCACCTTCCCACAGGGACAGAGAATGGCTGAGGGTACATCCCAGGGACCAGAAAGTATTGCAGGTGCTTTGGTGGCAAGCCAAGGCTCTTTTGCAGGTAGGGAGAGTGAGATCTAACAGCAGAGTCTGTGGTAAAGCTTTACAGCACAGCTTTTGCCCTTGCTCTCTTCTTTTTTGACTCAATTCCTGCAGGGGAAAACCATGAGAAACCAAATAGAAAAATGTAGGAAATTAATAAAAGTAAGCTACTAGCTGTCTTTCTCCTCCTTCTCAAGGGCTGAGAGGCTTCAACACAAGCGGTTGCAAAGAGACATCTGATGCAAAGTGCATTACCCTTTCCAGGAACCAGTGTGGACAAGTCCCCTTCCCATCTGTCCAGATCCTCATCTTCCTGAGGGGTGCGATTTCGGCAATCTCCATAATGAAATTGGCCTCTTGGCCTCACTCAAACCTGGAGGGATTGAAAGACCAAGGAGGTTTCCCACTGCTTTACAGCATTGTTGCGTCTCGATCCCCTCTCCGTGCCACAACTCTCACCTTGCCAACAGCCTCAAATTAAAAGTTTATGAGTGCACTTTATTGGACTTGAGCTTTCCTGTCTTGCAATCACCAGTGACTGTGCTGTTGGCAAGACACCTCAGTGCAGATTTGACAGGGATTCCTCCTCCCCTGGAAAAACAAGCACCTGTAGCCATTCCAGGGAACCTGTAGCATACATTACCACTCTGTAACTAGAACAATAGAGACTCACAGTCAGGTTTCTGCCCATTACCTTCCTTCTGGCATCTGCCCACATTCCTGCCCTTAGCCCATCCCAACTAGAAGGCAAAGCAATTTTGCTTAATCTCCTTTTGCTGAAACGCAGCACATAACTTTGTGTTTGCCATGGAGATAGTCAGTTACTGCAGCTCAGCTAAATATGGCAACCTGATCACAAGATGGAGCCCAATGCCTAAGTTTAGTAAGTACAGGCAAATTGTATTAGAAAGGAGACAAAACTGTCTGTCCCACACTCCCCTTGTGAATTTTGGGGAATTTACAAACTAGCTTTGTCTTTGGTAATAACCAGGGTGGGTTTGTGTAACATTGCATGAAAGACCTTACCCTGTGCTTGGCAGCTGTATATAGACACAAGGATATGTAGGAACTGCCCATCCATAGCAATCAGCAGATAGCAGGAAAAGGGGAAAAACAGCTAACATATGCTTCCTGAAGAAGATATTACACTGGCTAGGACTGCAGCCTTACCTCCCCCTTAGCATCAATGGCACTAGGAGAAATGGCTTGCTTCAGTGAAAGTGATGCCTCAGGCTCAATATTACTCTGTTCAGAGCAAGTGTATCTTCCAGGTTTGCCCCCAAAATACTCTGGCAGAACTGTTGTGGGTCTGGAGATGGAAATACAACCCTTGCTAAATAGAAGAGCAGTCAAATCCAGGGGATCTACCAAGCACCACCATGGCCACTGTGTTGTTGAGGTTCCACCTTCATGCAAACTTCTTGTGAGGGAGCTACCTGAGTCTGCTGAGAGTTTTGGAGACATCTGCAGACTGTGGACACTACCATAATAGACGCAATTCATAATGATGATATCTTGTTCCTGGCAATGTAGTCAGCCTCCTATAGCTGTGCAGTGCAAGAATATGGAGAAAAAACCATTTTTTACCAAGCTCTGCTCAAATTACCTCCTGCAGCACGAATGTGATTATCCTCACACCATTATCTGAGACTGCATATCTGCAGAGGTTAACAATAGGGATTGACTTGAGCCTCTCAGTTTTCATCCAGGCATTGCTTTCCCTGCACTCCCAGAGGCGTTTGGATAGGGCGGTTTTGGTCCCACTCCATTTCTAGTTATTAAGGGTTATGTTTGCTCTTTGAAAAACTCCCCTCCCTTGTTATTTGTCTTTCTATGGTACCAGATACCAAGGTAACCTGTCCCACTGTGAGAAAGAAAATGTGCTTTTGTGTCTGGACTGAATTGATTTCCACAGTTATTTAAAAAAAAGGTGTGACCTTTTCAGACTGAATTATCCCATGATCCTATGATCACATTTCATTACAATCACTATTACCTACAAAGCTTCATAGAAGTCTCTCACTCTGATCCTTTCCAGGCTGAGCTGTCCCACAGGCTCTGCTGTCCCATTCTAATGGGATGAAATGCTGGCACTTACCACCTCCGTCGAGTCGTAGGCCCTGAAAAAGGGTCCCGTAATGCAGGTCATGAAACCAAGCAAGGGTTTTGAGATGCTGGAATCCTGCTCTGAGGAGATGTTACAGACCCTTGCTCTGAGGAATGCAACATTAATGTTAAGGGGTAGCAGAGACAAGTGGTACCTTGCTCAGAGAGCTCTGCCTACGTCTGGTATGTTCTGTACTAATGAAAAGATAACAGAAAGGTCAACTTAGTACTCATAAATTAGATAGAATGGACATCTGGGGAGATAAACTAACTGAGTCAGGGGGGTTTTCGCAAGTCCCTAACACGTAGTTGAGGAGAGTTGAAAAGTTCATGACGAAGAAGAGTAAGAAAGACAACCCCTTCTGAAGATGAAGGACTGGAATGACCACCAAAGAACTCCCCAAAAGAATGACTCCTCCTCAAGCCCCGCCCAAACTCTGTCTATTATAAATATGATAATTAGACTGTGAAATTAAATGAATATGCATGTATAGATGTTGTAATCACTCATGAAAATTGTATAAATTGCCTGACTTTCCACTGAGAACTTTGGAGCTAGTTTGTGCAGCGCGAGAGGCCTAGCACTCCAGCATTGCTAGAAATAAATACCTTTGCTGCTTAAAGACCCAAAACTGTCTCTGAGCAGTCCTATTTCTGCTTTTTTGCATCAGTCGCACATCAGGGTCACCAGATATGGGCACTGAAAAAAATGGAGCTGCCCACAACACAGAGTTCGATTTTGGGATTTATTCGCCAATCATTTTCAGCGTTCCCCTTTTATTCATAAACAGCACCTGGTGTTTGTCTTTTAGTTAACTGAAATTCCCAGGATCGTCCTAAACCAGTCCTTTGATCCCACACATTCACCTCGCATCATGGGGTGGCTGTGTTCAGCCATGAGAGAAAAACATACACTATCATGCAGACCGTTTAAGTGGGTTTCCACTTTGAGAACACAGCACTCTATCGAAAACACCAGTCAAGGCCAAAACACTCCTTTTTGATCCTAATTAACTGAATGCAGATGCTACTGGCTTAACTTGTTCCCACACTCAGCAACTCTAAGCTAAACAGTCTGTTAGCAAATTAAACCATTATTTATCTTCAGTAAATGCCCTGTTTGCAGTTTATAAGGCTGATACTCACCTGCTACTTCCAAGAAGTCATTGTACTAGAGGGAAGCAATTGCCAAAGTGACAATTTGGGTGACCCAGGAGCTCTTTTCTATGCCTAATTTATATCAGCATGAACATAAACCTGAAAAAAATTGAGAAGGGAAGTACACAGATAAGCTGACTGCCACCATTCCTTTTCCAGGACACTGAAGTATTTATCTGAGGAATTTCATTAAGCTTTCCTACCCATGCCTGCACTTATAAATATTTCTGCTGCACAGAGGTCTTGGCAATACCAGTAATGCAGCGAAAATTGCCTTAAATTTGCAGCAGGTTAGAAAGCTAGTTCTTCATAATGCACTAGGTTGCTGTGAGTGAATTGGTACTGGATGGCCCCAATAAAGAAGTGCCTTTCACCGTTTGGTTGTAGCAGCTCTCACCCATCCCTGCACTGATGGTGCAATGCCTGGTGAGATTTCCACACGGAACAAGATCCGGGGAATCCTGTGCTGTTAACAGCTGGATGAAGACTGGTGGCAGTGGTGTGGAAACAGGTAGTATGTGTATCTGGGGACATGCATATCCTCTGCAGAGGATACTAATGAGATGATGAGAGCTCTGTACAGTTGGAGGTGTTATACAGAGCTCCTCCAACTAGCAGAGATGTACCAGTACATCTCATGGAGGATTTTAATCAGCAGCATCTCTGCTACATTTTTTTCAGAGAAAACAAGGCTTGTGATTGCTACTAACTAAATGCATAAAGGTTTCAGGCTTAGCTGAACACGCTTGCCCAGATGCTCACTCTGCTATGACAGCTGCAAGTAAAACATTTCCTGAGGAAACACTGTCGCTGTTGGAACGGACGCGACACAGAGTATCCAGCAGAAAAGTTTATTGGATAGAAAAGAGAAGCCCCGAGCTGTATTTTACAGCTCTTTATATACAGTTTTTAGGCACACGTATTCTATACAGATAGGTTAATTCAAACACACAAACCACAATCTCATGGTTGATAGGTGGACTTTCTCAGTCTTACTTTCCCACAGTCTCTCTGCACATCTGTTCTTGTTTTCTTCTCATGTTTACATTCTACTCAGCCACTTTGTTCAAAATAAGTCCTTGTTCTCACAGGACAGCTTTCTCCTGGTGTTTTTCTCCTCTCTGAGGGTGCATCGATATATTGTCAGAACTAAGACCTCCATTCTCAGTCACCTTTTCATTCCATGTTAGGGTCTCGGTCCAGCCGAAATTCCTCACAAAACACCTCTATGCAGGAAGCCTTATCTTCAATTATCCAGCATCACTTCAGCAAACTGAGCTCAAACCACGTGGCCAAAAGCTCAAACCCTTCTGATGCTCTGTAGATGCTTTTCTGAATAAGATCAGAGGTAGTCAATTAATTAAATTTAAGTCTGATGAACCTGTCTCTAAAACATAGAATAGAATCATAGAATCATAGAATCAATCGGGTTGGAAAAGACCTCCAAGATCATCAAGTCCAACCCTTGACCCTTGACCCACTGTGGTTACTAGACCATGGCACTAATTGCCACATCCAGTCTCAAAAACCTCCAGGGATGGTGAATCTACCACCTCCCTGGGTAGCCCATTCCAATGCCTGATTACTCTCTCTGTAAAAAATTTCTTCCTAATATCCAACCTAAACTTCCCCTGGCAGAGCTTAAGAGCGTGCCCTCTTGTCCTACTGCTGGTTGTCTGGGAGAAGAGACTGACACTCACCTGGCTACAACCTCCTTTCAGGTAGTTCTAGAGAGTGATGAGGTCTCCCCTGAGCCTCCTCTTCTCCAGGCTAAACAACCCCAGCTCCCTCAGCCTTTCCTCATAGGACTTGGGCTCGAATCCCTTCATCAGCCTCGTTGCTCTTCTCTGGACATGCTCCAGCACCTCAATATCCTTCCTGAACTGAGGGGCCCAGAGCTGGACACAGTACTCAAGGTGTGGTCTCACCAGCACTGAGTACAGGGGAAGAATCACTTCCCTGGTCCTGCTGGTCACACTGTTCCTGATACAGGCCAGGATGCCATTGGCCTTCTTGGCCACCTGGGCACACTGCAGGCTCATGTTCAGCTTCCTGTCAATCCAAACTCCCAGGTCCCTCTCTGTCTGGCTTCTCTCCAGCCACTCTGTCCCCAACCTGTAGCTCTGCATGGGGTTGTTGTGGCCAAAGTGCAGGACCCGGCACTTGGCCTTGTTGAACCTCATCCTGTTGGAATCAGACCATCTCTCCAGCTTGTCCAGGTCCCTCTGAAGAACCCTTCTGCCTTCCAGCAGATCAACACTCCTCCCCTACTTAGTGTCATCTGCAAATTTCCTAATGGTACACTCAATCCCTTCATCCAGGTCATCAATAAAGATATTAAACAGAACTGGGCCCAACACTGATCCCTGGGGGACACCACTAGTGACCGGCCGCCAACTGGATGCTGCACCATTCACCACCACTCTCTGGGCCTGGCCTTCCAGCCAGTTCCTAACCCAGCAGAGAGTGCCCCTGTCCAAGCCGTGGACTGTCAGCTTTTCCAGGAGTATGCTATGGGAGATGGTGTCAAAGGCTTTGCTGAAGTCCAGATAGACCACATCCACAGCCTTCCCCTCATCCACCAGGCGGGTTACATGATCATAAAAGGAGATCAGGTTGGTCAGACAGGTCTCATCCCTTGTCCATCCTGTAGGTGTCGTGTGATTGCACTTCCGATGATCTGCTCCGTAACCTTGCCAGGCACTGAGGTCAGGCTGATGGGCCTGTAGTTTCCCGGGTCCTCCTTGAAGCCCTTTTTGTGGATTGGTGTGACATTCGCCAACTTCCAATCATCTGGGACCTCCCCAGTGAGCCAGGACTGTTGATAAATGAGGGAGAGCAGCTTGACGAGCTCTTCTGAGAGCTCCCTCATCACCCTAGGGTGGATCCCATCTGGTCCCATAGACTTGTGAGGATCCAAGAGGCTCAGCAGGTCACTAACTGTTTCCTCCTGGATTACAGGGGGCTATTTGGCTTCCTGTCTCTGTCTACCAGTTCCAGAAGCCAGATGTCCTCAGGACAACCTGTCTTACTGTTGAAAACTGAGGTAAAGAAGGTGTTAAGTACCTCAGCCTTTTCCTCATCTTTGGTGACTATGTTCCCCCCCATCTCCAACAAAGAATGGAGGTTTTCCTTGCCCCTCCTTTTGCTATTGATGTATTTGTAGAAGCACTTCTTGTTATCCCTAACAGAAGTGACTAGATTGAGTTCAAGTTGTGCCTTCGTCTCTCTAATTTTCTTTCTGCGTGACCTACATGGTGAGTGCCATGTTCATTCTTGAGCATACCAAAACTTTCTGTACCAAGGGAGGTGCTAGAAAGGAGCAGGAAAGCATTAGGAAATAGATGAGTGGTGGTATGTGGGGGGTTTTTTGGCTTACAGAAGCTCTGGTGTTAGACTAGGATTATAGTGTTTGTTAACTGTTTCTGCTAAAGGAAACATGAGATTTCACCTTTTTAGTAAAATCAGAGCACACAGTGCAATAAGTCTGTGCAGCTCACAGCCCATTTCTATCTCTGCAACCACCATAAGGCCACATCTGGGCAGACAGATGTCATTGCGTGTCTTTTTCCTGCCAGTTGCAGACAAGACAGCTCCAATTCCAAAACTGTGGGTTGCATTAGCATGGCACAGAGCCCAAGATAAGAAGTCCACTTCTCAGCAGGGCCCTCAGTCTACCAGCTCCAGCCCTGGCATCCCTTACACAGACTCTGGACCAAGCTGGCTGACATCTGGCCAGCTCAGCAAACCACAGGAGCAGACAGAGGAAAGCCAGAACCTTCCTATCATAGGCACTTCCCAAGGCAGGTGTGTGCACATTGGTTTGTCTTTCTTTCATTATGCACTTATTCATGAATTCCCATTAAATAATGTTTAAATTAAATTACATATTTTCCTACAAAAGATGCATTTTGCAGAAATTGCACTTGTGATTTCATGTCATGCCCACAGTTCCTCTTGAGGTCAATGCAGGACTTCACAATTCATATTTTTGTTCATGGTGCTTGTCTCTAAAGGATGCTTTCCCTGGCTATGCAGCTCTCTTCTTTCCTCTTCTGTGCTAAATACCTTAGAGTAACACAAGGGGCCCAGTTCTGAATCTATAAAGTCAGTGGGAGTTTGTGTTTCAGTGGAAGCATGATTGAAGCCCCAAGTGCTTCTTGACTTGACACTAGAATTTGTTATCCTTCCACTTCAAACCAACAAAACTGACAAAGTTACTGTACCCATAACTTGGGCTGGCATGGGTGTAAGCAGTTGTTTTCTTTCCCACAGCTTGCACAGTGGAATTTTGTCTGGTGCGTTAATTTTGAATCTTCACTTTTGTTTAGGTCTGTAATTAACACTTTCTTTTCTCACAGTTTTCCACTGTGGGAATCTTTGTTTGGGTAGGCTACCCACATTTGGTTTACCAGGCCTGATTCCTGTGGTTGCCATCTGGTCTCATCACAAGTTCCTGTCATGGTGGCTTATCTTCTCGGAATTTCCTTCTTTGACAGTGTTTTGAGACAATTCATTGCATTCTTTAAGTCCTGTCACCACCCTGTGTCTCAAACACTTGTCTTCTAGGGACTTTTCTTCAGTTTGCAGGTTGTCCATGGGGGTGATGGAGATAGTGGTTAGTAGGAGAAAAAACAGAGGAGAGGTAGAAGAAATAACACAAGTAATCATACAGTGTACAGTACCTATTCTAATCATTAATAATACAAATCCAATTGCAATCATCAACTTAATTCTCTTTAGCTACTGCTCCCACCCTGTGAGTCCTAAGTATTAGAGTACGGACATCAGCCAGATATTGGGACTAGATTCTTGAAGCTAATTTTGGCTTGGAGTGATTGGAAAAGTTTTGATATTTGATTAACCATTTCTTTCATTTTGGATCAGGTTTTTTTTCAGTTGATGATATTGCATTGCAAATGGTAATAAAACATTTAGTTTCAATAAGATTTAACATTTTAAATACTTCTTGTTCTTTTAACAATAACATATCTAACGGCAACCAATTTTGTAGAGCTATTTTTGACACTCGTTGGACTTGCAAGTTAAGCTTTCTGAATGCATACTTGGTTCAATTACTGAGAGTCAAGGGCTATTGGTGTTGTGTGATAACTATAACATCCCCAAGTTGATTTAAGTGGTGCAGTATAGCTGTTTGTCTTGCAAGTCTGAGTGTCTATCAAGTACATTTGAGGCTTGAAATCAGCCATAGAATTTGATTCCGAAAAATCTGATATAAAGAACCACTCAGAGACTTTTGGATCTTTGAGCAGCAAAGGTATTTATTGTTGACGCCGGGAGCAAGTGTGGTTCGCACCACAAAGAACTTGCTCAAAGGATTCACACAAAAATCAGGGATTTTATACAATCTTCATATATGATTAAATGCATATTCATACGATTACAACATCTATCTATACATATTAATATCAGGCGGAGTATAGATGGAGCTTAGGTGGAGTTTCTCTTGGTACTCAGTTCTGGTAGAGGTTTTAGATCTTCCTCCCTTGGGTATGGGGTCTTTCACTCCTCTTCATCACTGTGACCCTTTTACCTTTCCTTTGTTCTTGACCAGCTCAGTGAAGCTTGGAGAAAGCCCTGGCTCCAAGCCTATTTCTCCTATTCAAGTGTGTACCTTATCTTACTGTATCCTGATTTATTACCTCTAGGCCTATTGAAAATTGCCTCTAACACTCTTCTAAGTTTTGGTCCAATAAGCAGAACAGAACAAGCTATGGTAACACAGACTGACTAAAAATTAGGGGGCCCCTTCGTAGGCCCAAAATCTCTCAGTTAACTCTTTAGAGTCTAGCCTCTTGTTTCAAATTGAAATCAACCATAGAAACACAGCGGGTTTTGATTTTTAACTCCCATATAGGCATATCCTCAACAAATACACTTCTTGTGTTAAGATACATATTTTCTTAATCAACCAAGATTCAAAGGGATTTTTAGGTCTTGTAGTACAATGGATTACGTTTGCACACTAGAAGAGATGTGAATGGGTTTGTTTAAGGTGTATGTACACATGTAAAATAGGGTTTTCTCTCGACTACATCCTACATCCATGTATAGTTGGAAAAATTTATAGATAATGTTCTTGTCCCACTGGGTAATTCCATACATTAAGAAAAATTAACTTTTAGCATACATTATTATACATAGCTTTGTTGTAGGTATTTCACAATACTGTGCCTGTTACATATGGGCTTAATATGTAATTTTTGCTGATGCCTGTTCAGCTGGTGCTAAGAAAAAAACTCAGAAGCAGTTAATTGAGGGTGAGATAAGGAAAGGGTTTAATTGTGCCAAGGCAATAGATGTTACACTATGCGCTGTCTGTGCTTGAGATGTTACATTTTATAACAATATCTGTCCAATCCCAAGTGTGTCCATCCTGTAGCCTTTGCTCTGGTCCACCCCCTATCCCACCCCCTGGGAATTGGAGCTGGGGGCTTTTGAGACCCTCTCTTCATCAATCCTCATCTTCTTTGGGGCACAGAGGGTACACAGTTACCCAGTTCTTGACTCTGTTCTGCGGTTTAGGCTAAGATACAAGCATTCTCCAAACAGAACAGGCCTTGCCTTGACAAGAGACTAAACATTTCTACTGGATTCGGGGGTAGGAGTGATATAGGGAGCATAGAATGGGGTAAGAGGGTTAAGGAATGTGTAAACTAAGGGTGCTACAGGGTAGAGGGACAAGGGCTGCTGCTTTTAAAATCTACTTCTATTACTTATAAAACTTATAAGGCTTACAAATATTAGAAAAATAAAAAACCATTAGGGGCTTAAGGTATCATTAGCATACAAAGTTTTTATACAAAATACAAAAAGTTCTCATACAAAAGGTTTTCCTACAAACACATAAACAAAACAAAAACTGTGGCTTTACTGTTGATGGGGTTATAAGTGAAATCAATTCCTTTTCAAATTTAGTTGTTGCTTTTCCCCTTTTTTTTCTTCAGTAGTGTATTAGGGAGAGTTTGTAGCATACTGAAACTGAAACCATAACACCATTGGAAGCTCAACAAAACTGATATTTATTACCAAGAGGTGGTCAACAAAACAAACAAACCCAAAAGAGAGGAAGGAGGAGAGAAATAAGCCCTCTATGACTTCCCCAGTCACCCAGCTGTTGCTTATAAAGTTATCTTACTGACCCAGAATGCCTAGAATTACCCATAGCAGAAGCTGCATCCTTGGAGAGTTGGCAGGTTCACACGTAGCGGACGTCCCCGCAAAACAAAGACAACATTGTCCTTGATGTGAAGCTTGCTCCACTCCAAAAAAGAGCTATCTGCTTTTATACAATTAATTGCTGACGTCTACCTGGGCAGGTGTGGCCAGCACCACCCAGCCAGAGGCCTTCAGTCCCACCTGCTGTTATGCAAGTAATATCTCTTCTGCACATGCGTGGTTCTCCCTGCGCCTGCATACTGCACCCAGGGGGGTCTTTTCCAAATGAGGCTAGGGGTTTACTTCATCACTATAGTCTTCAATTTCTCCTTCAAGCGACCTTGGAAGACGATTAGCCAATCATAAAACAGCAATTAAATATAGTTTATACAAGAATTCTCTTCAAGGATGAAGTTCCCATTTTATCAGTGCTTGTTTTCTCATAACTTGACAGGGAAAGAACAAAACTTTTACAGATGGCTGGGCCAAACACAGACCAAAAGTATCAGCATAATTAAACCCTGATACAAGTGGGCAAATTGCTCTTATCTCATTATTCTACAATTACTGCTACAGTAATTAATTTGCATAGATAAAAGAAGTGATGGAAAGTTAAAAACCATCTTAGGACACATGGTAGGAAACTTAATAGTACATTAAACATGTTTGAGTGAGAATACAAGTATTTCTAAAAATGGTTACAGGTCTTGAGATCTGGTAAAAGGCTTTCCTGTATTTTTATTCATATTCTATTTGCAGTCCATAGCTGCAACTCTTTCTGGTTTATGAAGGAAGACTCAATTATTTCACTTGTAATATTTTCTTTTGTTTTATTAAGATTATTTAGTTCACTCATGAATATTGCTGAAAAATTTAGGCAAATCATCTTAATAAATCCAAAGCTTTCTGAGGAAGAACTGGGAAGGTTAATACATATTTGTATGATTTCAAATATGCATAAATTCTTTACCAACTCCCAAGTTAAAATTGGTTGAATTTTTAAATTCTTTATTGCTTGAAACAAAATTATACATCATAAGATAAAAGTAAAAGCTTTTTTCACACCATTCTTTTTTTAGTAAAAAGACAAAATGAACTCAGCAAAATTTAAACTCACAATACATAAAATGGTTTGTCTTATATAATCCTGTTAATAGTTGGTCTCCCGACAAGTTGTTCTTGATGAAAACACAAACAAATCACAAGAGTTAATAAACTGATAATACAAGTGTGAGAAAAATCTCATTTATTAAATTTAGAAAAAGGGCAAAAGTTTGCAAAACAAAAGGAATAAGACGAAAAGGAAAAATTAATTACAGCACGTGTTGGGTGTCCTAGGCATGCGGGATTCCCAGGAACACGCCTTCCAATTCAAAAGTCCTGCTTTTTAAACATTCTTAAGGTTCAACCCTGTTTACGTCATAGAAGAGGCGTTCCTCTCTCCCTGGTTGGCTGTGTCGTGCTGGGAGGTGGAGTGTCCAGCAGCATGGTGGCTTCCAGGACCAACCATGTGGTATAAGGGGTTTCCTTACCAATATTCATTTTACAGTTCCCTATTCCCATTCGCATGTTTCCCTGACACCGGTTCCAGGCTGAATCTGGCGTCTTACAACTCCGCGATACGCCTTATAGGTTAGTAAAGCAAAACTCCTACACTAGTGATTTGTTTAATTCATTTGCTTGTAATAAAAGCGATTCTTTATTTCCCACAATAAGAAATTGTTTTCAGGCAGTCCTGATTCATCTGTTAGCAGGTTCTTCTAAAAAGAAAGGTGAAAATCTGGCCTACTATAAAGTAATCATTAAAAAAAAGAAAGGAACAATTTATTGAGTATTGATTCAGTTCCTGCGTATACCACAAAAGTTAAAAAAAACCTTAAGAGAATAGTGATTATTACATCTTCTTGTCTGTCTGAGAGTGAAACAGGAGCCAGGCCTAAAAGAGTTAACTGAGATATCTTGACCTGCTAAGAAACCTCAATACCTGTTTTGCTAGAAGAACATTTTAGGAGCACTGGTTAATATCATGTTCTGTTCTGCTCACTGGACCAAAGGCCTTATTATAGAAAGAATAGGAGTAGTACACACACATAGTAATAAATTAGGTAAACTAGACGTTTGAATAAGATCTAGAAGGTCCAGAGCCAGGATTTTGCAAGCTTGAAGAATTCAGGTCACCTAACTGAGGAGGTCAAATTGAGGAAGACATCCATGGCGACCACCAGAGGGATGAAGGCTTGAGGAGAAGACCCCCACAGTAGAAGACTGCGCATGTCTGGAAAGACTCTGCCCAGAGACCAGCCTACTTATTAATATGTATAATAAATGATGTAACCATGTATCTAAAGTGTATAAAATGGCTTAGTTTTGCACTTGCAAGTCGAGCAAGTTTGTCCAGCGCGAGCTGGCTTGCTCCCAACATTGAATAAACAAATACCTTGCTGCTTAAAGATAAAAAAGTCTCTGAGCAGTTTTTGGGCCGATTTTTCAGATTCAAGAGCCTTCTCACTGTAAAAGTCTGCTGGCAGCCCTGACACTCAACTAATTCTTTTCATCTTCAGTTTGGGGGGGGTGTACTGGCATTCCTAGAAAAGAAAACAATACAAGCCCCGGAGGGGTTTCTCCTGCAAGTTAACCTCTAGTGATTCAAATTGTTTAACAACTTGGATTTGATATTTTTCAGGTGGAAATTCTATTTTAATTTTATTAAATGCTTGCTGCACTGTTGTTACTTCCCTTTATTTGTTCGGGGGGTTTTTCTCTAGGTCGTAGTGGGTTTCTGTGGCTGGGTTTTGGTAGCGGGGGGGCTACAGGGGTGGCTTCTGTTAGAAGCTGCTGGAAGCTTCCCCTGTCCTGTGGAGCCAATGCCAGCTGGCTCCAGGACGGAGTTCCTGCCACTGGCCAAGGCCGAGCCAATTAGGAGCAATAGTGGTAACATATTTAAGAACAGAAGATTGTTGCACAGAAGAAATTCCAGTCAGGGAAGAGTGGAGTGAGAATATGGGAATAACAAGGTAGATACAAGGTCAGTGCAGAAGGAGGGGGAGGAGGTGCTCCAGGCACCAGAGCTGTGGCCCCTGGGGCCCGTGGTGAAGACCATGGTGAAGCAGGTTGTCCTCCTGCAGCCCATGGAGGCCCATTGGGGTGCAGAGACCCACCTGCAGCCCATGCCGGAGCAAGTGGATGCATGAAGAAGACTGTGATCCCATGGGAGGCCCAGGATGGAGCAGGGTCCTGCCAGACCTGCGACCCGTGGAGAGGGAAGCCCACGCTGGAGCAGGTTTTTCCCAGGTAGGACTTGTGGCCCCTGTGGGGGACCCATGCCGGTACAGCTCATCCATGAAGGACTGCACCCCATGGAGGAGTGACCCATGGGACAGCAGTTTGGGAAGAACTGCTGCCCGAGGGATGGACTCACACTGGAGAGGTCCATTAAGGACTGTGTCCCGTGGGAGGGACCCCACGGGAGCAGGGGAAGGACTCGTCTCTCTGAGCAGCAGCAGAAACAACAACTGACCACAACCCCCATTCCCTGTCCCCCTGCTGAGGGGGAGGAGGGAGAACATGGAAGGAAGGAGAGGTGGGGGGAAGGAGTTTTTAAGACTGTTTTATTTATCACTCTTTGGCTTTTATCCTGTTAGTAATAAATATAAGTACTATCCCCACTTTGAGTCTGTTTTGCCTGTGAAGGTAATCAGTAAATGACCTCTCCCAGCTCTTATCTCTACTCATGAATCCTTAGCTGTTTGGTTTTTTTTCTCTCTCCTCTGTCCAGTTGCAGAGGGAGAGTGAGAGAGCAGCTTTAGTGGGTACCTGGTATCTGGCCAGGGTTAACCCTCCTACATTAGCACAGCAGCAGTTAAAAGTGAAGCATTGTTATTCAATTGTTTGTAATAAACCGGCCAGATAAGAGAATTAGAAAGGAAGTGTAAGATCACTGTGCCACTGACGAAGTGCGGGCATGTTAGTATTGTGATTGTTAGGTTTAAGATATTTGATAATGCAGCTAACAGTCAAGTTAACTATAACTTCAGAAATTTCGTTTTGTGTTGTAGTAGATGTGATAGTCAATAAAGACAAAAAGAGATAATTTACTTATCAAATTATATTTGTAATACTGTAATTGCGAACTGTAATGTTATGTTATCATGACGGACTATATCCTTATTATGTTACCTCTAGATCTTAGATATCTATGTAGAAAGAGATTTCCCTAGCAACCACAGCAGAGTCTGTCAAAGAAGACATAAAACAGGGAAGACAGGGCCCCTAACAACAAAAACAGTCTGAGCAGACACAATCTGATAAGAGGAAGGAGGCAGCCAGACTTGATAAGAAGAAGATGCCGGGAAGAGCTGATAAGAAAGACAAGAAACAGGGAAGAGAAGACCCCTAGCAACAAGGACAGAGCATGCGCAGAATGAACTGGTAACAAAAAAAAAAAACCCAGGAGGGGACCCGGGAGCTACAACCCTATAAAAGAAAAACTGAAACTTACTGAACTTGCGGACCGTTGGTGGGGCAGGAGACCCCGTCCGCCCAGCGCTGCTTTACTCATTTGCCTTAAATAAAGCTTTTGTACAAACTTTAAAAGAGTTTTGCTCTCGTTTACCGATAACAGTAGAAACCCAGTAAAAACCAGAATTAGGAAAAGCACTTTCTGTGTTTCCCTTAGTGTTAATCTTAACAGATTTTTGTTTCTGATTTAGGAGCCATAAATTAACTTCAACAGTTTTGAAGATAACATTTGCTCTGTTTACTTCAGTGATTTTAACTCTTTGCTGCATAGGAAGCATATCCAGTCTCTTGGAATTTGTCTGTATTATTTTTGACTGGATTTTGATCTCGCCTGATTTATGGCCAAACTTTGATATTTTAGCAGCAGTTCCCCAACTGTCATGGGTTTACTTGTTCTAAAAAAACCGAGCTGGGAATTTTTTTCCTTTCCCCTGCATCACTGTAAAAGGAAGATGTTGAATGAGGTGTTTGCCAAGGGTGATTGACACACACAAAAGAACTAACTAGCAGACCCACATTCCAGGTTGATAGCCCTCAGAAGACTGTTGGGGGAGGTCAGGAGTTGTTTTTTCCTCTCCTCAGGAAATGGCAGGCACTCCACTTTTAACCCTGACTCAGGGAGGGTGTGTGTGTGGAGGGATCCCATGGTTCGTTTAGTTTTTTGGCGGGGTCATCTGGCTGCTTCTGGCCCCAGTTCGCCTCCATTCTCCCACGCCCTGTTCTGCCCCCAGCCCGGAATTGTTCAGATTTCATGAGAGAGGCTTGATCCTTCTGAAACAGGAGGTCAAAAGAGTTAAGTAAGAAATTTGGGCCTGCTAATAAGCTACTAACATCCAAAACGATCTGTGCTTGTTCTGTTCTACTTACTGGACCAAAACTCAAGAGAATGGTAAAAGAACATGTAATAGGCCTAGAGGTAATAAATTAAGATGCAGTAGGATAAGGTAGACATTTGAATAGAAGAAACAGGTCGGGAGCCAAGGCTTTTTCCAAGCTTCAGTGAGCGGGTCGAGAACAATGAAAACAAAGAGAGGTCAAGCTGAGGAAGATGAGATTAAGCCCCCAGACCCATGGGAGGAAGATCAGAACTACCACCAAAATTGAGGGCCACGAGAAGCACCTCCCCAAGTCCTGCCTGAGCTCCACCTATACTCCGCCTGTTATTAATATGTATAGATAGATTTTGTAATCACTTGAATATGCATTTAATCTTATTTGAAAATTGTATAAAAACTGCTGATTTTGTGTGAAGCCTTGGAGCAAGTTTTTCCAGCAATAGCTGGCTTGCTCCCAGCGCTGTCAATAAATACCTTTGCTGCTCAAAGACCAAAAGCCTCTGGGCAGTTCATTATTCTGGATTTTTCGGATTCACTTGTGTGAAGGAACCTTTGGGGGAGTCCCGGAGTGAGTCTGTGGGAAGAGCCCCTTTTTTCCCCTTTCCCCTTCCCCTCCTCGGTGTGGGGGGGAGATCTCCATTTTTGGCTTCTCCCGCACACCAAGGCCCCCACGCGGCGACCGCCAGAGCCCAACAGCACCCCCTGCCAACCAACACAGAGCAACTGCAGGCTCTACTCCTCCAGAGATCCAACAGCGCCCCCTCCTGATAGTGATTAGAATTGCGCCAAAAGGCAGAAAGCACTGAACTGTTTTTTTGGAGGGGACTTTGGGTACAGGATTAGTGTTTAGTTGTTTTTGTGTTCTTTTGTTGTTCTACCAATACACATGTATTCTTTATTAAAGGGTTGTTATTTTTTCTTGCTCCACATTTCCTCGACTGGAGCCCCTTAATTTCGGATTTACAATTACTTAGAGGGAGGAGCTTGGTCTTCCTCATAACTCATCCTCCTTAGCAAAACACTTCAGTTTCATTAAACTGAGACACCCGATCCTGACCATAATTTGTGGTTTCAATTGTAATGAAGGGTCGTAATGCTACTTCCTTGTCATTAGATGCTAATGTAAACACTACGTCTGGCTAGGAACAGATTTGCTATCTTCCAATTCCTCCAGTGAGCACAAAAGTTCTGAGTCACAAGATCGTATTTTTGAGAATGTTATGGGTTCTACATCCTGCAAATCTCCCCATAGAGATTCTCTCCCTCTCATGCACATTCCAAAGCTCTGCCTGAAGCTTTTGGACATGATCATGCTTGGCAGCAAGCAATGCCTCAGCTTGCAGCCTTTTTTCCTTTTCCTCATTTAACAGCAAATACAGTTCTTTTACTGAAGCTTGTAAACCACTCCTTCCTTATCCAAATTTTCTCCTGCCACCTCCACCCCAGGGGTAGAAGGGTGACTAAGAAATTTTTCAGTGAAGAACAACAAAATATTTTCTTTACATTGGCTACCCAGGACAGCCATTTTCTCCAAAAGTTCCTACAGAAGTAAACCACACAACGTCCCCCAGAGGGAAGCTATGGAAAAGTTTTCAAAAGTTTGAGTCCTACAGAAGAAACCACAACCTCCACAACTCCCTCAGAGGAAGCTGCATCAGAATCGCCAAGAGTTCCTACAGAAGGAAAAAAAAACCCCTACAATCCTCAGAGAGAACTTAGCAACTTAATACACAATTTGACACACAACCTCCCCCTTGAAGTTGTGGAATTATTTAACCCACAGAGGGAAACAAACATACTCTAATGTACTTATTGTCAAAGGCACTTTGGGCTCAGAGATCACTATCCCACTTCTGACACCAATTTTAATATTAAAATCCAGTTATTAAAAGATGTCTCTCCCCGAATTAAGGTGCAAACGAGACCAAATGCCAGAGTCAATAGTATGGTTTTATTTAACAGTAAATATGAGGGAGAGAGAGAGAGAGAAAGACAGAGAGAGAGGCCTTATGTCTGGACTTTTAGAGCAGAGCACCGGAATTTGTCTTTCAATTCCAAGCAAATCTTTAGATAGACCATGCCAATACATGAATGATCCAAAACCATGGTCACATCATCAGTGTAGCCTGGACATGCATACCAATATCACAACAAGTTGTTAGGGCTGAGATGTTTGAACTAAATTAGAATTAGAAAATTTCAAACGCAAGTAAATCCTTGGACTGTTTGAAAACCTTTGTAATTCATTCCTGCTGTCCTTGAGGGACCATTGAGTACTTCACATCACCAAGACTAAGATGCACAATTTGCACTGAACAGTTCACAATCACATAGAAACTAAACACAGTGAAGGGGGAAATGGGAGAGAATTTGTGTGGTAGATAGAAAAAAAAGATGAAAAAATAAAGGGGGGGGAATTTCCTGCTTGTTCTAGAAGGTGCAGAGAATACTAGAGTGTGGGAGACCAAACAGGTGTTCAGGCTAGAGAGCCAGAGGCAGCTCCACAGCAAGAAGCCTTAGAGATAGCAATGGAATCCATCAGGTGACCTTGGACACTCTGTGAGAGTGAGAAAAGAAGCTGCTAACTTGGACGGAAGGATACCTGCAGTGAACATCTGTTACCAAAGTTAAAAATGAGAAGAAATAGACTGCTTGAATTAACTCCCTTTATGAAATATGTATTAATTTATAATTAAGAATGACAGTGTGTTATTAGAAAAATTTGAATTGTGTGGATAAGCTTGAAAAAGTGTGTGACAGTATGTTAAATAGGTCCATGCATGCCTCCTTCCCTGTAGCCTAAAAATTCCTGCGCTAGGTGGGATAAAAATGCTTTAATGTAAACATTGCATGCCATTCCACCATTTTCTGGGTGATGAAGAGGACTGAAGAATAAAGCCCTGATTTTTAGTGATGCAGTCAGATTATCTTATTTAATAGCCAACAACAGTATAAGAGTTTAGAACTGTGTCAGAAAAGATTTTAGGCATCGGCACTAGAGAAACCTGAAGGTCTTCCAAGACCAGGTCTCTAGTCAGCAAGAGACTGGACTTGCAACACTTGCTATGTCCTTGGCTTTACTCTATGCTTGTGATAGAGAAAGGCTCTGAACAAGAAGTGGTTTAGAAATGCAGACCAATGCAGGACTCTTCTGGACATGCCTGTCTCTCTGCAGCAACAGCAGTCTAGGAACAGGGATACTTTCATTCATTAGGAGAAGAAACATTAAAACTGCTTTGAGAACACAGTATAAAGTGCCTACACCAAATAACTTATTATATTTATTTTCATGTCAGCATGTCTATTAAAGAACATCAGTAGTAAATATTATATCTGTAGGCTTACAAGACATATAAATGGGGGCCCCTTTCAAATTACTTCATGTTCCACTGTTTCTGCTTTCACTAGAAGTGGCATCATGCTGCAAATCTTACGATCCTACTAAATCATATAGTCTGCTGCCTGGGTTTTACAGAGGGATTCTGGAAAATTAATCCTCATGCTATGCTATTTTCACATGGTAACTCACATTCAGAACTTTTTTTCTTCTTCCAGAAGCTGACAAATGCCAAATCTAAGAATGAACTGTTCTTCACTTTTTCCAAGTAGATAACTAGCAATTTTCTGCAATGTCCCTGAACACTGCAATTTTCTACAAGGAAAATATGAACTGATTCCATGGCAACCATGGCAGACTGGCCCATTGATGTCATCACTGGGACATGAATTGACAAGAAGGGACCTTCCAAGCCAGAGGACCAGGAGCAGATGGCTCCTCCAGCCACGAGATGGGAGGTCACAAACTAAAATGGAAAAATGAGCAAGACATGAGGCAGAAGACTGATGAGATCACTGAGAATAGGGGTGAGTGCAGAAGACCATCACCCAGTTTGAAAGCTATTTGTCATTTCTTTTTCTAACTCTCTGCATTTCATTTGCAATCTCTTCTCTTCTTTCCCATTTGTAATCCTTTTCAAATGAATTTTTGCCTTAACTCTGTCTATTTCCAAGTGTCAGTTCCAACTTCCTTGTATTGTCTACCTCTTCCTCACTCTACTTACTGTCTCTTTTCTATTTATTTCTTCAGCCTGCTCTTTTTGTCTCTCTGACGCAGAGGTTATACTGGCTTTTTCTTCCTTCTCTGTCCCAGCCCATGGCTATTTCCATGTGCACACAGTCTGGAAGAGAAAGATTTATGCACTTGCTTCACTTTCAAAGTTTCAGTCTCTCAGCTGCTACAACAGGACACATACAGCAATGTGCCTAACACAGTAGAAATACTACATTACAAAGCAGATTATCTTGCCTTTACTGTCATGGCATATCTTGATTTTTTTCAGGTCTCCAGTGTCCACAGACTCCACTGTAAACTCATCTACCTTCCCATACTCAAATTTGTTCTTGTTAACCTTTGAAGTCTTTAGGTTGACTATCCCTGTTGTGGCGATGCAAAAGGATATATTTTAGCATGTGAAACAAATCCCCTGGGAATGTCAACAGTGAACAAGGGAAGTGGCTAAAATGTAAAAAGTGGCTTTTCATCTCAAGATCTGAGCTTTGTCCCTCCCTCTGAACCCAAATCTGTATCAACACCCAAAATATACAGAATCCCTTTCTTGAGTGATCCTCTGGCAGTGCCACAGGAACAATGCTCTTGTGCTGTGTTCACAGCTAAAGAAATTGGTTCTACCCATCAGTTCCCTGTCACTCTCACAGGCATCCCACTCCTTGTACACACAGCTCAACTGCTTCCAAGAGGATTTGCTCATCAGCTGATTAAATACTTCAGGGACTCTCGAAGCAGAGGAGAGTTGGATTTCAGGAGCATGCTAATTCATTGTCGAGGAAAGCAAATCATTCACCGCATTCACTACTCAGTAATGTAGTCCCAGTCAACTGTGCTGTTTCTATAATTGAAATTAAAGCCTTTAGACTGGCAGCTGGTGAAAATCAACATCGTAAATTTTGACAGTGATTTGCAGTAGCTGGTGGTATGCTTGCAGTTACCAGAGAACATGAAGTTGTACTAAAAAGGAATGAGCAATGGGTATTGATGAAATAAAAGGAAACCATGAGCTGTCTTTTCAGGTATCCAGCAGTAAGTTGTTTTCCATCATGTGAACACATACCTGTATCATCTTTACTTCCATAAAGAGTGATGAAGATGTTGTCATCTGTCCCAGCATTCTTCTTGTCCCTAGTTTTCACTTTCACAGAGTGTGTTGTTGATTTAGGTGTCAGATAAAATATTTTAATTTAGAAGTGTGAAGTCTGAGCAGGAATTAACTCTACTTTTTCTTGCATATGCATGTTTGGTTTGAGTTTTATTTTGACTGATCACAGCTATGCTGTAATCTCTAATTCCTATCATACGCTGTGGTAGCTCCTCGGGTGAGCTGAGCTATCTGGTTGCAGAATCTTTTACTGCTCCCGTCATTCAGTACATTGTCTGCCTATCTTCAGATAAGAAATATGCTCAAGTCTTCCCATTTGCTTCCTGGGAATCTCTAAGGCTCCTCAAAGCTGCCTCTGCCAATACTATTTAATTTAAAAAAAACATACCCCCCCCTTTATTCTATTACCACCAAATAATATATGTTCATGCAACACATAACAGAAGGTATCTGCACTTGGACATATACAGTTCATATTTACAAACAAACCATTCACAACAGCATCATCAGGGATTTTTCTGTTGCTCCATCACGTAGCAAGCACAGTAAACTCATAAGAAATGTGGAAAAGTCTAATATAGTCTTTACTGTGCTGCAATAACCTACTCCAGATTTTAAAAACGGAACCTTTCCTCCATAGTTAGACACATGTTTCCAAGGTGTTTGCTCAACCAGCAGGTCCTCCTGAACCAAAGGGCTAAACAATTTGTGGAAATTTGTTGGCTATATAGTTTGTGGAAATTATTAATGTATCTGAAGGGGAAGTTAGGGGCAAGTTTAAGACCTTCCACTGGCAGTGAAACCAGTGGAAGTGTTGGGCACTCAACACTTTGCAGCATCAGGCTCAGGAGCGTGTCACTGCTCTGTGGTTACTGTGCAAAATTATGTACAAGTGAGGCAAAGTTATTTTGAAGGACAATGGACACAAACATCAAGATGGAAAGTGAGATAAATTTAGGTCCCTTCCCTTTCTCTGGTTATGTTTGCTCTCTGCTAGGTTTCATGTTGAAAAATTTAACCATTCCAGTCCATGATGTGAAATGGATTTATTCCTTAGATATCAGCAACAAATGTGCATTTCAATTGAGAGATGATGGTCGAACATGTTACTCATCTTCATAGCTTTCTCACTTTGGGTCTGAATCTTGCAAGATGATTAAATCACCTAAAAATAAGGACAGTTCACTCCTCACTGGCTGACATGCACTTCACACTTCATTCACATCTGAAAACTTCATGGTTGGGGCATAATTACTCACAGCCCAGTGAGTAACTGTTAATGCTAACTGCTAATGCCCTCAGCAGCACTAATAACTTGGTTCCTTTTCAACCTCACACTGGAAGAAATACAAGGTGTCTTAGTTTAAAGACAAATACTAGGAGGTGAGAACTCCAATAAAATGAACTCCCCTCCCCTTTTATGGAGGGACCAAAAAAAAAAAAAGCAAAGAAGTTATAAGTTAAAAAAATAACAGTTTACTACAAGGAAATAGCAGTAACTACAAAGATACAGGGGAAGAGGTTTCCCCGCACAGAGGGGAATGCACAACCCACATGGCCCCCTGGGGACAAAGGGGAAACAAAATGACAGAGGGTTTTTTCCCCCACCAACTACTCCTTCAGGTCTTAACTGCATAGTGGTACCAATTCGAAGTCTCTTTGTTCCCTGGCTGCAAAGCAGTGTCAGGGGTTCAGGCACAGGCAGCATTTCCATGCAGTAAGGGGCCACGATGTGGGCAGTGGCAGCGGCAGTGGCAGCAGCGGGCAATCAGTGAGCGAAACAGAGCAGCTGGGGGTGCCACTGTCCAGGCAGCAGTGAGCAGAGAGGCTGGTTCAGTCATACCTTGTAGCTGTCCACTTCTGCACCACAACTCTGTCCTAGTACTTTGGAGGAGAAATGGGAGGAGGAGAATTGGCAAGAGGCAGAAGGGACCAAGCTTTGCCACATTTTTGGGGGGACAGTTCACACCGCTTCAGTGACCAAGTCAAGATGGCACACTTCCTGTTCCCAGGACATTTTTTGTTCTGTCCTGGTCAGGCAGGGACAGTTTCTGGACACGGCAAAGCCTTCCGTCCAAACCCCCATGCCAGGAAGGCAGGGTGGTCCCCTTCAGATGATGTAATGGTATGAATATTCTCTCTTTCCTGGCTTGTAACCATAACACAAGGCTAAAATAAACCTTTCTGTTCTAGGCTCAGTGTTGCAAGAGACTGGCCATCATTTTCTGAATCTTTCTTTACAAATGCTTTATCCACTGGGACCAGCTCTCTGACAATCTGACTGTTATCTTCCTCAACAGCTAACCACCATTGGCATGGAAAATAATACCTACAAGAACGACAGCAGCACCCAGCAGTTACACAGGATTTCAGAGGTTTTATTAACATAAACAAGCACAGATCAGAGGCTATAAAAAACCCCAACCAAACACGATTACTCAAAGCTGAACAATACATCTCTTTTCATCCTTGAGATCTGGTGTTGTTTGTAGGAACTAAATCCATAAAAAGGTTAGGGAGCACTTACTGAAAAGTGCTCTGAGCTGTCAGTCATGTATGATTGATTCCTTTTAGTTTTCACTCCCAGAAACAGTTAAATAACTCAAGGGAACCTCCAATCTCCCAGGAATTTTATGCTTATGATGAGTGGACCCATCTTGAGGTCCTTATGAGCAGTCCCGCCCATCAGAGCATTGTGCAACTTTTTTAAGCATGTGATTTCAAGCATGTTCCAGACCAATGACAAGCATGTATTTCAGGTTTCTAACAGCCTAGGCTTTACTCATCCAGCTGTCTGTGAAAATTATGGGAGTTTCCTTAGATCAGGTTTTGCTTTTGGCCCAGATCTTTGCATTAGGTACAAAAGACAAATGAAACCTGAGTTCAGGGACTTCCAGTGTGGAGCCTTGAAAGGAAATGCTTGAGTGCAGGCTCTGCAAGGTGACCTTTTCAGAGAAAGAGTCGAGCCCGTACCAGGAGGAACAGAGAAAAGTTGTTTAACAACAATAGCTTATTTAACAACAATAGGCTCTTTTTTGTGATTGCAAATTTTCCACAGCTGCTTATTGTTTCCATAATTTTTCCTTATTCAAAATTATTCTTTGAACAATTCATGGCTGTAATAGTAGATTGTGAATTGTTCATAAACATTTTTTATGGCAAATAGTCTACAAGAGATGTTCTTTAATTGGATTGTATCATAATGTAATTATAGCACACTGTGTAATATTGCTTTTATTCCCTCACTGGTTGAGTAGAACATTTAAAATAGTATTTGTAATCTAAATACTGACATACTTGAGCTGCCTCACAAATATTCTCCAATATTAATTTGAAGTTTGTGGTTTTCAAGTATTCCTAGCAGGAAACTTTATTACCAGAATGCTTACAGGAAGCAGATGCAAAAGGTGGCTCCAATGTGGAATTGGTGTTCAGGTTATTATTGAAATGAATTGCCCCTGGAAAATGTTTTAAGGCATTTTGCTTTAAATAATATATTTTAGATGTAAAACACATCCAAGCTTTAAGCTGAAAGAAGAAGCCAAGCCTTGCAGAGAAGAGACTATTGAATGGCCAGCATGATAACTGATAGAGCTCTGCCAACCTTCTGCTCATTTGAGTGAATTGAGTTCATGCATTAATTGTCCCTTTTCAAACTTATTGAGGTTATTTGACCTTTTCATCTGGCACTCACTCATCTCTCCTCTTTCTACGCCATAGATGCTCAAGAATACATTAGCATCCATCCCAGTCATCCACATATTCCCAGTGAGAACATGGACTTCGTACATATTCCTCTGCAAGTAAAATTGCAAAGGCAGATCAGGAGAACCCCAGAAATAGCCATATTCATCAGATCCATGGGTCACCATGAAAGCATGTAACCCCAAAATACAAGCACAGTGAGCTTTAAGAAAGATTTTATCTGGAGTTTGTTTGCATCTTTATTAAAACATGAGCAGCTTCATCTTTCTCCAGTCCCTGTCATTAACCATATAAATAGTTACAGCTTGCTAAACTCCCAGCCACAATGGTAACTTGAGGGACTGGTGACCCAAGTGCCCCAGACAAACCTTAGAGAATCCTATAGAAGTCCTTTAGGATACTCCCATTTCAGGTTGTCTCCTCCATCCTCTGTCTTAATTTACCCACTGTCCTCTTCCTCCCCAGAGCTGATCAATCAAAGCACAGTGTAAGCTACACTGCAGGCCTGGGGCAATGGATGGCTGGCGAGGGGGCATAAATGGTCCTGCAAAGCACCACAGTGTGGTTATTTTCCTTCATGCAGCTGCTGTATACACACACACATGCACATTCCTGTCGGGGTTGACAGCAGGTCAGCAGCCTGGCACTTATCGACGAAGCAATAGACATAAACCAGATTACAGTATATCCCTGAAAGGAGGAGAACACACAGCATGCAGAGGAATGTGGGCAACTGTGACTCTGCTCTAGCTGGGTCATGATGACTTGCAGAAAGTACAGGAAGTCCGTTTCTGTGTTCCATCTTCTTCCTTTCTGAGAGTTTCCCATGTTCCTCTGCATGCTGTGTGTTCTCCTCCTTTCAGGGGTATACTGTAATCTGGTTTATGTCTATTGCTTCGTCGATAAGTGCCAGGCTGCTGACAGACCTGCTGTCAACCCCGACACATTCCCTCTGATATTTACCCTCCAGGGCAGATTGGCCATCAGGCACCAGCTCCACCACAAGCTCTTTATCTCCTTCATCTTTAGTCAACCAGCAGTGTGACACAAATGTATAGACATCCATAACTTCTTCCACCTTGTTTTCCTCTTCTTCCTCCTCATCAGACTTCTTTTTCTTCTTCTTTTTATCAGACTCCTTCATCTTTGTGGCAAGCTGCTTCAGTGTGAGGCTTTCCAGGAACCAGCCATCCCCAGTGCCTGTCCCATCATGGCCAATCCAAATCTTATAAATCTTGCCAGCATCTGCAGCCTCTCTCTGCCACCAAGGGAAAGTCAGCACCCAGGAGGATATAACACAACTTCATAAAGTGCATTCTTAAAAATGAAGAATATTGCCTCTGTCACCCAAAACATCTAAGCAAGGATAACTTTTAATGCAAGTTTACCTTCATTTTTTCCTTCCTGTTTTATTTTTTCATACTTTCCATTACCAAATCTCACCTGAACAAACTGGGCTGAAGACATTCAGAGCAACCATGACAAGGATAGGAGCTGGATCCATACTTACTGGGTTCCCTACTTCTCCATTGCTCTCCTCACCAGTATTGTCTCTGTTGGCATTGTGATAAATGAAACTAGTGATTCGTGCCGAGATGAGAATGAAGGAGGTCAGTGTGACCTTGGGAAGGAAGAAAAGGATTCTAAAACTTAATTGCCCCGTATAAAGACATAAACAGACTATCTTACCTTATCTCGTACATGAGTTATAGCTGAACTAGGCATAGCCAGCAGGATGTTAACACTTTCTTGTTGAGAAATATGAGAATTTATAGCCTGTTGTATAGATAACAGATTAGTCTAGGTAAACATCTGTTAAATTCTTGAAATAACAATGTAATTGTATATGCATGTGTATAATGAATATGTATGAGACAGTTGAAATAAAGTGTCAGACAAATGTCTGTTTTGGGGTGACAGGCTAGGAGTGTCTACCTCAGCCTCATCACCCAGCGCTGTTTGCTTTTACCATATAATAAATTCTAATTCAAAAAATATTTATGTGGTGTCGTAGGGTAACTGTCGGAAGGTCTTGGTCCGTGGGGGAAGAAAGACACACGACACGCAGAAGGTGATGAGACAAAGAGATGTCTGCCTGCTCAGCGCAGCAGGCAGCCTTTATTGAGATTGCTAACCTCTACTTTCCCACACACACAGCATAAGCATATTCTCACAATAACACCCAGGAAGTCAGCATCTGCACATTACCAAACAGCTTTAACCTTGTACTCTTTGCAACTCAAGGCTGTGTCCATGGAAACTGTCTAATTAACTCCACTGTTCCCATGGAACACGGCCTAACTTTTGCAATAACTCAAACCTTTCAAACTTCAATTGTGGGGCTGCGACTTCACCCCACAATCTGGGACTCTGTTTCTCACAAAGTGGTGACGGTCGACGAGATACCCATGTTCTGTGGGATATTTAGTGCTTGATATAGTGCTGATTTCAACGACCGATTTCAGGCCCAATTTCCCGACAGAACCAGGGTAACGCATTATATGATAAAAGCAAGGAATTATTAAGCTCCCGGAGTGTTGCAGCAAAAAGGCCCATAATTCTCGTGCACGAAGACCCGAGTGAGAACAACGGACTGTGAGTATCCTCAGGGGGCGGATAAAAGAGGTCGGAGTGAATGAGTGAATGAGACATGGCATCGCCGCGACCTGAGAGCTGAGTCCCGATAGCCTCGTTTCTGTCACCCTGCGAGGGGCACAGCAGGTGAAGGGATGAAGCGGTTGAATTGCTGATTAGACCTCTGGGGTCAGTTAGATTTTTTAGAAGGGACCTCTGTGTCGGTGGAAAAGTCTTAAAAAGGGATCCCAGAAGGTCAGCAGGAAGGCTTTAGAAGGGACCTCGGAAACTATGGGGCAAGGACTTAGTAAAATAGGTAGCCTCAGGAAGAAAGGGAGCAGGCAGGCATTGCCAGACGTACCCCCTGACAGCCCTCTTGGGGTTATGATATTAAACTGGGAGGACAGGGAGAGTACCAGAAAGAAGGATAAATCAAAGATGATTCAATTCTGTATGATTGAATGGACTAAAGAAAAAATAAGGGTTTATAATATCTCTTGGCCTTTTGTATGGGTCATTCGAGGACTGGATATGCCAAGCTCTTAACAACTATGTAAATAGCAAGGAGCCAATGAACCCTGAAGAGAGCGAATATGCCGCTTGTTGGATAAGTGAGATTTGGCCAGAATCTATTAAAGTCTATAAATAAACAAGAGATGAGCCAACGAAAAAGGAATTAGCAGAAACTAAGTGGCAGTCCTTAGACAATTTACCCCCACCCTATAATCCACCCCCTATACAGCCCATTTTACAACCCCCGTTGCAGCCCATTTTACAACCCTCCTCGGTAGCTATTCCCACAGCGTCGCTGAATAATTCTCCTCTTGTACAACCACCCCCCACTGCAGGCCTCACTGCCTTGCCGAATCATAGATGTGAGGGTCCTGAGAGACATAAGACCCGAAGGAAGAAACAAACTACCCCAAAGGAGGTCAGAGTTCTCTTAATAGACCAAGAAAGCTCTGGTGAGGAAGAGGAAGAGTTACACACAACGCAGGAATTATATCCACTTAGAGAAGTACCTTTAGGGGGAGCACAAGGGGGAATTGGTTTCGTAAATGCCCCCCTAAGTTCGGGTGAAGTTCAAACATTTAAGAAAGAAATGGGAAGGCTACTAGAAGATCCCTTAGGGGTAGCCAAACAACTAGATCAATTCTTAGGACCTAACACATATATCTGGGGAGAAATGCAATCTATTCTGGGAATTCTATTCAACCCAGAAGAGACACAAATGATACGAATGGCAGGGATACGAATATGGGATAGAGAAAACCAATTAGGACCCCCAGGAGACAATAAAATGCCCATTAATCCTCCCAATTGGGACCATAATTCTGTTTTGGATCGACAACATACGGCAGACTATCATACTTTAATAATACGAGGGATTAAAGAAGCTGTGCCTTGTGGGCAAAATGTCACAAAAGCATTTAAAAGTCAGCAAGAAAAAGATGAAACTCCGAGTGCATGGCTAGAAAGGTTGAGAAAAGACTTACAGCAATACTCAGGGATCGACCCAGAAACCCCAGCTGGACAAGTGGTACTAAAAGTCCACTTTGTAAGTAATTCCTGGAATGATATCAGGAAGAAATTAGAAAAATTGGATGATTGGCAGAACCGAGGGCTGGAGGATTTGCTAAGAGAAACACAAAAGGTTTATGTGCAAAGAGATGACGAAAAGGCAAAAACAAAAGCAAAAGTCCTGGTAGCTGCTATCTGAGAGTCACAAAAGGGTGTAAATTCACACGAGAAAGTGAGTTTTAAAAGAGAACGGAAGAAGGGATGTTTTAACGTAGATAACAGACCCCAGCGAATTGCCTCAGAGGCTCAGGAGCCTGTATGCTTCTATTGCAAGAAAAGAGGCCATCTGAAAAGAAACTGTCCCAAGAGACAAAAAGACTTAAAACTGTTTGAGGAGGCCGAAAGAGATTAGGGAGGTCAGGGGCTTTATTTCCTGGGAGAGAGACATCATAAGAAGCCCTTGATAAAACTAAAATTAGGACCCCAGGACGAAGAATATGAATTTTTGGTTGACACTGGAGCTGATTGAACGTGTATAATAAAAATTCCTCAGTTGTAAAGCCAGTAAGGATACAATTAAAGTAATTGGATCGAAGGGGGAGGGATTTCCAGTACCCCTCGTAAAACAAGTCCAAATTGAGGGAGAAACCAGAATAGCAGTAGAAGATTTACTATTAATACCTGAAGCAGGTTATAACCTTTTGGGAAGGGACCTACAAGTTTCCCTAGGAATAGGAGTTGTCCCTGAGGAAGGGGAAATGAGAGTTAAAATAATGACTCTCAAAGAGGAAGATGAGGAAAAGATTAACCCCAGAGTATGGGCCTCAGAAGACCAAGTGGGAAAAATAAAAATTGATCCCATAAAAATAAAAATTATCGATCCAACCCATCCGATACAGATAAAACAATACCCTATTTCTCAAGAAGGAAGGATGGGCCTTAAACCCATCATAGATAAACTACTGACAAACGGGACTCTAGAAGTCTGCATGTCCCCCCATAACACCCCCATCCTTCCGGTTAAAAAAGGAGACGGCACCTTTAGGCTAGTTCAAGAGAAGTGAACAAAAGAACCATCACCCGGTTCCCAGTGGTTTCAAACCCATACACACTTCTGAGTCATATACCTCCTAATTACACCTGGTATAGTGTCATAGATTTAAAAGATGCCTTCTGGGCTTGCCCCTTAGATGAGGAGTGTAGAAACATTTTCGCTTTTGAGTGGGAGGACCCACAAACGCGGAGGAAACAGCAATTAAGGTGGACGGTTCTTCCCCAGTTGTAGACAGGGCAAAATTGAGTGAGCAATTTGTCCTGCATTTTGAGGGCCTTGCCTTGGCATAAGCTAAAGTACAAACAGCAAAAAGGCTGCATAGCTAATATGGCTGCGAGCTCTGAAGTTAGAACAAAGAAGGCTCCCTGCCAAGGTCAAGGAGGAGTTTTTGGCAGGTAAACAAGTTTTCTCATCTCTTATGGACACCTGCTATTCTCCCATTAACACCAGACAACAAAGTATGTTTCTCTTATGTATCCAATGCTGTGTGAAGAAGAATCACACTTCTGGGTGTATAAGCAGTATATAAAGTGTGTCCTGCTTCTAATAAATTGGACATTTTGTTGACCACATTGGTCTGTGCACAATCTGTCTCCGAGCCCCTCCACCGATACCCAGGGGTTTACAGAATCCCCAAATTTGTTTGGGCAGGCCTTAAAAAGACTGTTATTAGAATTTCCCAAACCCCCAGGGATAGAGATCATAAAATATGTAGATGATTTATTGATCGCTGGTGAGAGTGAAGATGATGTCAAGGAAACTACGATAAAACTCTTAAATTTCCTTGGAGAAAAAGGACTAAAAGTTTCCAAAAAGAAATTACAATTTGTGGATCAGAAAGTGAAGTATTTAGGTCACTGGCTAGATAAAGGAACTAAGCGATTGGATGCTGAGAGGGTGAGTGGAATATTAACCATGACTCCCCCAAAAACTAAGAGGGATATAAGAAAGTTACTGGGATTGCTAGGATATTGCAGGCTGTGGATTGATGGTTATAGCGGGTTGGTAAAGTTTTTATATGAGAAGCTCACCCAAGAAGTAGTGAAATGGAATGAAAAGGATACTGAGAAGTTAGAAGAAGTTAAGGGAGCTCTAATGAAAGCACCAGTTTTAACCCTTCCTGAGTTGAAACAAGCATTTCAGCTATTTGTGAATGTAGAACAAGGGATTGCCTATGGGGTGCTTACACAAGAAAAAGGAGGACACAGGAAACCAGTGGCATATTTATCAGTTACTGGATCCAGTCAGTAGAAGTTGACCTGTGTGCTTACAAGCTGTAGCAGGCACCGCTGTGTTAGTAGAAGAGAGTCGAAAAATTACTTTCAGGGGAAAGATTGTAGTTTACACTCCCCATGCTGTACAGGTGCTACAATCTGCTTAAATATTGCAGAAAGAACTTTTAGATTCGAATATTCCTTTGAGCAAAATTAAAACTCATACAAGTTATCTGTTCATATCAAAACTGTTTTTATTAATTGCTAAGAGATGCAAAGAGAAAGAGGAAAAATAAGAAAAGGTTGGAAAATGCCAAGATCACTTTTAGAAGCAGAGAAAAGATTACCACCAAAATCTACCTTTTCTGTTGAACCGGTCTGGAGGATGGGGGGGGGGAGAGAGAGGAAAGCAGTTTTCTGCCTTTTTTTTCTCTGTGTCTTGCCGCTTTCGGAGTTATCTCTTTAGCTGCAGAGGTCCTTCACAGCTTCGGTTCTCTGGAATGCGGCCAGGATGTGGGCTCCGCCGCTCACACCGGCCGTGTCCCAGGCTGTAGAGGTCTCGGTTCAGCTGTACCTCTCTGTGCTCAGAAATAGGTCCAGGGTGGCATGGTGGGTCTCAGTCCGGTCCACTTCAAGACGGCAGGGGTCCAGTCTTCTGGTGATGGGCAGGCAGTTTTTGGTGGCAAGAGAAAAAGGTGAGGGCGAGGCAGGGGAAAAACTCTTAGCTGGTAGAGCCAGTTGTCTTTCCCACTCCTCTTTCCCTGCTTTTCCCAAATTTCTCCTCAGCTTTTATAGTGTTCAAAGGAGCTTGTCTGTGGTGTTTTGGCACGTAGCCCTGTTCAGATGTTTGAAGAGATATGATAACCATGAACAATAGGAGGATCTTCTGGCAGGAAAACTCCAGTGGGAAATTCTGATGAGAACTTCTGGTGGAAAACTGACACAGAAGTTTTGGTAGGAAGTTTTTGACAGGCAGAAACAATGGCAAAACATAATTTTTGGCATTTGTATGTTATCTGTCTGCTACAACAGGCAATACTGAATCAGAAGGTAGAAAAATGGTTGACTGATGCCCGCATTTTAAAATATGAAGCTATACTAATTAATGGTCCAGAACTAGAGCTCACAGTAACCAACACCCAAAATCCTGCAGTTTCTGTATGGAGAACCAAGTGAACTGACCCAAGATTTAGAACATAATTGTTCAGAACTGATTCAGCTACAAACTAAGGTCCGAGAGGATTTAGAAGAAGTAGAATTAGAAAAAGGAGAGAAATATTTTGTTGACGGTTCCTCCTCGTGTAAAGATGGGAAGAGAATTTCCGGATATGCTATAGTCAATGGAAGTGACATGACAAGCATAGAATCTGGAAAACTTAGTCCAACCTGGTCAGCACAAGCTTGTGAGCTATATGCTCTCTACCGAGCTCTTGAGTTATTGAAAGGAAAAAGGGGAACTATCTTCACTGACTCAAAGTATGCGTATGGAGTAGTGCATACATTCAGAAAAATTTGGAAAGAAAGGGGGCTGATAAGCATGAGGGGTAAATCGTTAATACATGAAGAATTGATAAATCAGGTATTAGAAGCCCTAAAGAAACCTCTAGAGATAGCAGTAGTTCATGTAAAAGGGCATCAAAGGGGTTTATCTTTTGTGACCCGGGGAAACAATTTAGCAGATAAAATAGCTAAGGAAGCAGCCGAAAAAGGAGAAATAGCCAAATTACATGTATTAAGTTCACAGCAACCCAAAAATTTAGAAGTGCCAGTATTTTCAGAGAAAGATGAAAAAGAACTAATACGAATAGGTGCAAAGAAGCAGGAGGGAGGAACGTGGATCCTGGCAGATGGGAGAAAAATTATTTCTAAACCAATGGCACGGACAATATTGATGAGATTACATCAAACTACTCACTGGGGAACCCGAGCCCTATGTGATCAATTTCTACAAAATTATGGGTGTATAGGAATTTTTGAAATCGCTAAACAAGTTACGAGTCACTGTTTAATATGTCAAAAAGTGAATAAAAAGGTTATGAGAAATATTCCTATAGGGGGAAGACATATTGCATACTGATCCTTCGAACGAATCCAAGTGGATTTCACAGAACTCCCACCTGTGAATAGATGGAAATATCTATTAGTGATAACTGACCATCTGACCCATTGGGTAGAAGCAATATCTACTGGAAGGGCCACAGTGAATTTCGTAATAAAAGTTCTACTCAAAAATATAATCCCCAGATATGGCATGGTGTATAGTATAGATTTGGACAGGGGCACTCATTTCACCTCACTCAGAGAAATAATGATTGCATTAGGAATCAACTGGAAATATCACACCCCCTGGCATCCTCAGAGTTTGGGAAGGGTCGAACGAATGAACCAGACTCTGAAGCAAGCCCTAACTAAATTGATGATTGAAACCCAGATGTCATGGGTTAAATGCTTGCCACTAGCCTTATTACGTGTCCGAACTCAGCCCAGGGCAGACCTCCGTCTATCACCATATGAAATGCTTTATGGAATGCCTTATATCTGGCTAAAAGATGGAGTAGGTGACTATAATAATATTGACACTAAATTAAGGCCATATATACAAATGCTTTCAAAAAGATTAACAGAAATAAGAGAGCGAGGAGCCTTAGCCCAAACAGCACCACTAGATTTCAAGATACATAAGATAAACCCTGGGGATTGGGTCTTAATAAAAAGATGGAAAGAAACGTCTTTAACCCCATATTGGGAAGGTCCCTTCCAGGTACTGCTCACAACAGAGACTGCGATCCATACAGCGGAATGGAGGTGGACCCACGCAACCAGAGTAAAAGGACCCGTGGCTCCACCACACCTGAAAGAGTGGGCTGTGTCGTCGACGCCTGGGGACTTATGACTTAAACTCCAGAAATGACCTTTATGAATTCATCGCCTGAATAGAAAAGACACATTGAGGACTGGAATGAGTTAACCTCTGAACAGAGAGACTTAAGAGCCCGACAGGTATTTCCTGAAAGTTTTGGTTTAAAACCTAGCCTGAGATCCTGGTTTCAATTATCCCCAGGACAGACTCTTAAGAGAGTGCGGTTTGTTTCATGGAAAGAGGGAGCCATTCCCTGGCAAAGTGGAGGGGCAGGTATATATATAACTGATCATCTAATTACCTCATTTCTTGCCTTAGTTTGTGATCTTGAGAAAGAAGTTTCCCAAATTCCTGAACCGCCACTACCAAATTGAATACGTTGTATAAAACACCCAGAGTCCAGGCACGATGGTTGGGTAGAGTGTCAGTGTATACACTGTCACCATATATGGTCCTGTGTGGCCTATAATCGACACATACATTGCCTCGAGTGTCGTGACATGCACTGGGATCGACACCAATTGGAATCAGTACAAATAAATAAGTTGTTCCGTGGGTGGGAATTGTTATTACCAGTAAATTGGGAGATATTTGAAACAGACTGGTATACAGCATTAGGATACTGTGCAAAGAAATTTGCTTGGGAAGTGGCCCAAATTGACTGTCCAATAGATGACTTTAATTTTATAGACCCCATGTAAGGGATGTCGCAATGGTTGAAAACTTCTATATACTGACCAATTAGTGGGAATAGGGAAATTGCTGAAAGAACATGGTTTTTGCAAGATAAGGTGAACATTTACCTGGAAACGGGAAACTGGATCTTAATTAAATTTGAAGACCCAAAAAGGGGCAAGACCAGGTTAACCTCTGAGTCTGTCACTGATAGCCAGCCACAGGTTGCAACCCTGTTTTGGGCATGGGCCGTGGAGGTTCAAGTTATACTGGACCCTTTTGGGTACTCTGCTGCATTTGGGCTTAAGTCCTTTACAATGAATGTTCCAAGTGTTACCAGATAACATGGTATAAAGGCTGTATGATTCAAAGCTTAAGTTACCATTCATTCGTTAACAAAGTCTGTTATGACCCTGAACAGCTAAACACTTGCAACACAGATTCTCGGCAACTCTGGGTAGCCCAAAATTTAGGAAAAGGGGGAACGAGATTGGGACTTAGTTGTCCTAAGGGAGAAGAATGGATTTGTTTCACTCAAGAAGGCCATTGGGACATTTCTGAGGGGGGTGGAGTACAAGATTTGAAAAGAGAAGAGATAGTCAAACAGAAAGTACAATCGATGTCAAAGGGGACTATACAAGAAAAATCTCCCAGCAGGGGTGACTTATACCAAAAATTGAAAGACAAACTAGGAGAAGATTGGCAACTCCCAGGTTATGGGACTAACCTATATATTGATCTAATGGAGCATATTATTCAGACATTGAGTCTATCTAAGTGCTGGATTTGTAGTGGACCCTTAATGACAGAAGAGTGGCCCTGGAAAGGGACTGGCCTCACCCCATGGGAAATTTTAAAATGGAATCACTCCCAGAGGGCGTCAGAGCCTAGGCCCCAAGGCTGGATATTGACTTCTGACGTAGTAGGGCAAGAATGTATTGAAAGGAGAGGTAGGGAAACCTATAAGACTAAAGTAGGAGAGTCTCCATGCCTCTCAATAAAAGTTATAAATACCACAGGGGAATTTTGGTGGCCCCAAGAACCATTAGGATATTGGACTAATAATGTAACTGCAGGTTGAAGGTGGTACAACAATACCCAAAGCTGGTGGTGTAATAGAACAAATCCGAAAAATCCTTTTGAAGGTATAGAAGAGTTAAAAATATATTGGGACCAAGCAAATAGCACCAGTTTGAATTGGGTGGCACCGGAAGGACTGTTCTGGATATGTGGAAAGCGAGCATATACACAGCTCCCCAAAGACTGGAGAGGAGTCTGTACTCTTGGTATGATCCAACCTGGGTTTTTCTTACTGCCGCTTGAAAAAGGTACGAATCTAGGAGTACCCTTATACAATGATTATGGAACCATACAGCGAAGTAAAAGAAATTAAATTGGGGGAACTCAAAAGTGGTACGATGATGAATGGCCTCCCGAGCGGATCATTGCAACTTATGGGCCAGCTACTTGGGCGCAGGATGGGACCTGGGTTTATAGAACCCCCATATACGTGTTAAATAGGATCATACGCCTTCAGGCAGTGATGGAGATAGTAGCTAATAAGACAGTCCAAACTCTAGACCTAATTACGAGTCAACAATCAAAAACTCGAGCTGCCGTGTATCAGAATCGACTTGCCTTAGATTATCTGTTAGCTGAAGAAGGAGTATATGGAAAGTTTAATACCTCAGACTGTTGCTTACAAATTGATGATAATAGGCAAGCAGTTATGGATATTGCAAAGGATATCAGAAAACTGACTCACGTACCTGTACAAAAGTGGAACTCTATGTTAGTAGCTGGTGGGATAACTTATTAGGAACAGTTTGGTGGAAGAAAGTAGGATTCTTCTTATTATGCGCCTTAGCTAGTATAATATTTATATCATGCTTAATCCCTTGTTTTATAAAGCTAATAGTCTTGATTGAACAAGGAATGCAAATGTCAACCATACCCATTACTCAAAAAGCCACACAGGGTACCAATGTGTGATTAGTCACCAAAACTTCAACTTCCCAAGATGAGGAAAATGTCAAATTAATACTGTCAAGAGTGGAACAAACGACACGAGTCAATAATTCCATAAAAAAAGGAGGAGGGAATTGTGATAAATGAGACTAGTGATTCGTGCCGAGATGAGAATGAAGGAGGTCAGTGTGACCTCGGGAAGGAAGAAAAGGATTCTAAAACTTAATTGCCCCGTATAAAGACATAAACAGACTATCTTACCTTATCTCGTACATGAGTTATAGCTGAACTAGGCATAGCCAGCAGGATGGTAACACTTTCTTGTTGAGAAATATGAGAATTTATAGCCTGTTGTATAGATAACAGATTAGTCTAGGTAAACATCTGTTAAATTCTTGAAATAACAATGTAAATGTATATGCATGTGTATAATGAATATGTATGAGACAGCTGAAATAAAGTGGTGAGACAAATGTCTGTTTTGGGATGACAGGCTAGGAGTGTTTACCTCAACCTCGTCACCCAGCGCTGTTTGCTTTTACCATATTGTAGGGAATTGGCTTGTGTGAACCTCTGAGGCAGCAAGGCCACAGTGGCCTTGTAAGTGCTAGCTGGCTAGTAAACAGGAGGTTGTGATTAGCAAAACAAAAGCAGCTAAGAGCCACCTGTGTCAACAAAAGAGAGGAAGTAAAGGTGGAGCTGGCATTGAGGCAAAGCACCAATAATGAGTTCAGCTTTTGCAATATGTATGAGCTAATTATAAAGTGTATATTAAGCTGTTGGCAATGATCAATAAATGAAGTTTGTTGATGCTCGTATCGAGTGCCTCTCTCTTCCCTCGTTGCGACAAAGTGGCGCCGAACAAGGGACAATAACGAGTACCCTGCTGGATTTTGCACGGTTACCCATGGTCCCCAAAGCCATGGTCCGGCGTAGTATTCCGGTCGGTCTTGCAGCAGCACAAGAGGCGAAAAGAGTTGGGCGAAAGAGTTGGACTCCACGCCCCCGAACGACCTCATAGGAGGGTTTCGGCCGGCGAAAGAGTTGGACTCCGCGCCCCCGAACGACCTCATAGGAGGGTTTCAGCCGGCGAAAGAGCTGGACTCCGCGCCCAGGACGACCTTATAGAAGAGTTCCTGCCGACAAACGCCGCTGAAGTCTTGTAAGGGCTGCAAACAGCGCGCTGACGTATTATAGGTATGGAAAGACAAGCGGCGCTTTTATTACTCCAGTGCTTTTTAGAAAAACTAGGAGTTCAGGGTATAGATTTAAAAAAGGAACTAGCAGGGCTACTAGTGACAGGGGCGAGCCAAGGAGCCGTGTGCGGCCGGCAGCGCCGAGCCGGCGAAGGAGGAGGCAGAGGGTGTCGGTGCCGCCACGAGCGAGGCGGGCAATGGCGAGCAAGAGGCAGCCCCCATGGAGGAGCCGGCGCGGCAGGAGCCCCCCTCTGAGAGTAGTCCCGAGGCACCTGCCGCCGAGTCGGCGGAGTAGTAAGCGTCACCGAACGATACGGATCAGAACTTTTTGACCCTCATTAGGTAAGCTAACGGGGGTGCCACCGGGAACAATAATTTAACAATGGGACAGCATATAACGAAGGAGGAAAGTGTAGTTCTATCTATGTAGAAATCCCTCCTTAACTGAAAGAATGTGAAGGTCACTGATTTTGCTTTGCGGCGCGTGTTGTGGTGGTGTAGAAAGCAAGGTTTTGAGGCCACATCTAGTACTGCGCTTAGTATATCTGCATGTAACAAAGTCAGTGATAAGCTCTGGGATGAAATACCTAAGAGATCGAAAGATGCGAACGATCTAGCAGTTACCTGGCATTTGCTGTTTGATACTTTGGAGAAGTGGCAGACAGAACAGGAGACAGGAGAAAATGCAACTAAGTCAGCTACAGTACAGAATGCTCCAAATTCCAAGGAAAGGAGCTCAATTGATATTATAACAGAACAGTTAAAATCCTTGAAAAGTTCAGACGGACATATAGCTGGCAGCGGTCCAGGCCATTTGCAAGAAAAAGGTTTAACTAACAGCGAAACTGACACTAAGCTGAGTCGTAAATATTCTACAGATATCACCCTGTCTCCCTATAAGACCTCCAAGCCATAAAATGCAGAAAAATCTAACAATTCACTCCCAGAGACAGAAAAGAAGAAAGGAGCCCCCCTCTCCATTGCCACTGCTGCAGAAAAAACAGTTTTTCCACCAGATTACTCCACCAAGAAAACAACTAAGAAAAGAAATTCAAATCAAGATGTATAAGCGAATGGAGAGGGACAGAGATAAACTAGAACAGCGAAGGCTGGGCAAAAACGAGAGAGCAAAGCCCGTCTCTGTATAAGCCATCAAACTTAAGAGTCAGCACCTACTTTCTTTTCTTGCTTCTTTGCAGCCTGAGTTACCTATTTTTTGTTCATGTACTGATTGGCTGTTCCAGTCTCACAATGTGTGTGAGACAAAACACAGGAGATATGCAACAGATTAAGTTTAATGTCGTGGAAGTCTGAAGAAGACAACCCCTGCCACGGGGAGCAAAAGAGGGGGCAGAAAGCTGCCTTCTCATGTTTTTGTTGGTTCTTGTGTTAACTGTAGTGTCTGTCAAATGTGTTTTTGTGAGCTCACAATATTATTGTTACTGTGTGTGTATGTGAAGAAACAAAGTTCTTTGCCAGGAGAAGAGGGAAAAAGAAAAGTTAAAAGCCTTCCCTTGTCAGGGAGAGAAGCAGAGTATATTTCGCCTGATAACGACGGTCTGTTGCTTAGCAACTAAGCAGGAGTGAAGCTCTCCTACTTTGTAAAATTGCAACTTTGTAACCTTCTGATTGGAGAGAGAAATTGTTTTTACAATTTCATAACATAGTCTTACTAACTGTTTTCTGAAGTCATTCATTAAAATAACCAAAATTGTTTTAAAATACATATATAAATGTAACGGAGAAATAGAGTTTCTAAAGTAACTACTGACGCCTGTGATAAGAAAATTCCAAGGCATGTGGGGGGAGTGATTTTTCCGACAGAGCTACTAACCACAGCTGCTCTACCTTCCCTCTTCCCCCCCCAGCTCACACAGCTCTGTAAACATTTTTTCGTTGCTTCTGTATTTTACAGATAGGTTTTTTGAGATTGTTGGGGAAGCTTTAAAGTAGACTTATTTGGTGGAATACCTAGCTCAAAAAATATCTTATTTAACAGGGGCAGTTTTTGCCAGAGAAAAAAAGGAAATATAAATAAATTATTTCTGACTGGACGTTTTCACCTTTGTGAAAAGAGAAATAAAATCTAAAGATATAATACAGGAAATTGCCTAACACCAGACAGCATTTCAAGTTTAAACTGCATCTATCCTAGTCTCTGTGCTAAGCAGCAGAGGTTTTGTCTCTGTTATCAGGTGACAAGTTTAAACCAGAACTGTTGCTGCTTTGCCAGGTGTGCATCCTGGATCCCCTGGTATACTCTTATGAACAAAACCCTAGTTTAAAGCAACCTGAGTGAGTTTTACTGTGACTTTATGTAAATTGCTAAAGTTGAAAGCTACTTTACAAGTGTTAACTTTTTGAATACATTGATGTAAGTTAAACTGTTACACCTATTGTGTTTAAATAAGATGTTTAAAGTTTTCATACATATCCCAGAAAAATATATAAATATCAGAAAAATTCAGAATTAGCTGTTTATAAATCCTAGCTGATCATATAATTTCAGAAACTGGGTGAGACTGATTCAATTTTAAAAAAGACGTGACTGTTCTCTTGTTTCATTTTTTTTTACATTCAGAGAGACAGGGATCTGCTCTCAAATCCCAAGCCATGTGTGGCTTGATAATAGAAAAATAAAAGATGCAAAACTATATTTAATCCAATTATGCAACTAAAATCCTTATCAAAATTAGTAATCCCATCCTCTGAAAGATTTCCATATGCTGGGATTTTGAACAGCCAATTGTTTCTTCCTAATGAAAGCTGTTACTTGCTTTTATCGAAGTTACAGTGATTCAGTGTGTTTTACCTTATGATAAGAGAGAATTGTTCTACAGTACAACATGATAAAATGCTACTCAAAGTGATAAAAACAAGTAAAAGAAAATACAGAAGTTAGAGACCTAAAAAGATGAGTTAAAACTAAATGCGATTGTCCTAACCAATGTTATTTGAGAAGCAGGATTGAAGGATGCTCCAGGAAAAGTTTAAAGAACCAAACCATGGAACCTATCTCCAACAGAGAGAATTACACTGCAAAGAATCATCACTAAGCCTTCAGCTTCAAAGAAAAACTGTAAAATTACCTATGATACCCACTTAAAACTGACTGAACTATTAATAACACATTTGTGAGTTTGTTTTTATTAAAGGTGAAGAACAACTAAAAGAAGCAGATGAGCAAGGGCTGAGAGTTAACTACATCCCAGACATCAGAGACAACTTGGACTGACTTCTCACAGAAGACACTGAATTTCAAGCTGTATTAGCAGACTGTAATAGTGACTTATCTATTCATTTTTCTAGGTACCGGCTATAAACAAAAATCATGTGTTGCTGCCAATCACACATTACTCATGTAACTCAGACATTGGGTTTAACTTCTCCACGATTTGGGATGTTTTGAAAAAACTATAAGGACGAGTAATGTTGTAATTTGCTAATTTTCCACAGCTAAAACAATTCTTGCAGGTTGAAGTGCATGTCACACTGCAGACATCCAGCATAAATCTCTAAAGGTTACTTTATACTCAGTGTGAGGGGGCATGAACCTCTGTAACAGAATTATTTGCAATGTACTGCATGAATTCTAATAACTGTTTTATTTTCTTTTAGTGACTACTGCTGTGAAGCTTCTTTTAATATACCTAATGTAAATATTCAGAAATTCTTTTTCAGTGTTAATACTGTTGAATAGATGATCTCATGATAACGTATTGTACAGGCTAATTGATCCATATTTGATATAATATTCCTTCAGTTCAATCAAGATGCAAATTATGAGTAAGTAAATTCAAGAAGTGAAGTACCATTTGTATTACTTTACAGCTCTTACAGCATGTTGCTAAAAGATAAACAAAAATACAGAATTAGATGATGTGCTAATAGAATGACATAACCCTGAATTTTACGCATGATGTGTGAGTGAAGAGTGACTGAGGTGACCACCAATGAATGACTGAAGAGAGATTGTATGAGAGAAAGAGACTGTGATGATAAAGTTGAATTATGGGGAAGGACAGCTACTGCTTTTGGATCGATTATTCCGGGTATAGGTACTGCACAAGCGTTGACTACACTTTGCAAGCTAGCAAGGAAGGTTTACGATGGGTTTTGATTATTATCATGTTTCTGATAATTGCTCGCATTATGTTTTCTTGTATTATGAAGCGTGTAACTGAGGTTTCTAATAAGGTTTTTGTGGTGCCAAATAAAAACGGGGGAAATGTAGGGAATTGGCTTGTGTGAACCTCTGAGGCAGCAAGGCCACAGTGGCCTTGTAAGTGCTAGCTGGCTAGTAAACAGGAGGTTGTGATTAGCAAAACAAAAGCAGCTAAGAGCCACCTGTGTCAACAAAAGAGAGGAAGTAAAGGTGGAGCTGGCATTGAGGCAAAGCACCAATAATGAGCTCAGCTTTTGCAATATGTATGAGCTAATTATAAAGTGTATATTAAGCTGTTGGCAATGATCAATAAATGAAGTTTGCTGATTCTCGTATTGAGTGCCTCTCTCTTCCCTCGTTGCCCATATAATAAATTCTAATTCAAAAAACTATTTATCTGGGACTCTGTTTCTCACAGCATTAAAGGTGAATATGCCAAAATATCACACTATTTTTTTTACAGATTCTCAATGACTGAGGTAGTTTTTAAATTAGTAATAACTTAGCACAAGACATGAACCAAGCAAGGAGAAATAATGGTATAGCAAAAAGGCAGTAAACTTGAACTCATATAACATGATCTCTGACACGGACCATGGGCTTGGACTGCCCTTCTCCTTCCTTCTCATATGCAAAATTAGAGAAGTATTTTCTCACTTTGCTAGTGTGCAGAGGGGATACAATAATTAGTGATAACAATGCATCAGTGGCAGAAGGCTGTATCAGTAAGATTTCCATCTCTCTAGTCAATATAGCAGATATAAAACCTTCTTGGTTTAGATTATTTGTCTCGATTACTACCCAATGAAGTTGGATAGAAGGTTTAGCTCCATGCAATCCTTCAACAATCAATCACTTGTTTCTGATGATTACTTATGCTGTTAAGCAGTATTTATATTTTAAAACTTGCAAACATTTGTTTCAGGCTGAAATATGGAATTTGGCATACAAATTTGTAGTCTAGAAGCATTTTGTAGATTACAACAAAACCAATTGCACACAAGATGCTTATCAGAAAAATAAAATTATCCAGCTGTCCTGAAATAATGTCTTTCCTTACACTGCTTTACCCTTAGATTTGCTATAATCATCCTGCATGCCTTGTCTATAACTGACAGCATTTCCTATTAGCATGTAGCTCACAGAATCTTATTCTTGTCCATATCTTTCTGTAAATATTCATATAATGAAAGAAACAGGGGATCTGTCTATTAATGCTTCAGAGCTTCTGCTTTGTGTGCTTATTTAAAAAAAAAAGGCAGAAAATGGGCAGAACTTTAAAGTCCAATAATAAATATCAGAGAGAAGATATAAGCATGGTTATTGTTTTAGTTTAACAAGACAAAATGTCTGCTAAGGAGGGGGGGAACCTTCCTGGGATAGGAAAAAACCAAAACAACTCCTCCCTCCAAGTTATTATAACTTTGAAATTAAGAGGCTTCAGGCAAAAAAGTGTAGAAAAGGAAATAACAGTTCTTTACTAAAATATATATATATATATAACAAAAAATCCAGAACAAACAACAACACTGTAACCAAAACTTTCAAAACACTAAAGTCCTATTTTGCCTTTCCGGGCAGTTATAATTACAAACAGCAGGGGGCGCTGGCGGGCCCTGGCGAGGCAGAAACTGCAGCTGAGAGTGGTGCCAGTTCCAAAGCTCACGTGATAATGGCGGCTTATCCCCGGTGGCAGAAAACAGCCTGGAAACTTTCCCGTGGGCAATGCGAGGACCCTCTCACCGTCTTCCGGAGTGGGGGGTGGGGTGGTGAGAAGCTCCTCTGCAGATGGTGCCAGCTTCCAATGAGTCTGGGGCAAGTCCAGGCAGTGGACAGCATAGGACGTGCAGGGTCGGGAGCAAGATGGGACCCTCCCAGGGCTGCTGCTAGCCCCAGCAAGGCAGCAGCTGAACACCAAAGCCGATGAGACCAGAAGCGAGTGGAACCGACCAAGATGAACACGGGTACCCTCTCCAACACCCGTTCCCGAGCCAGGGATAAAGTGAAGTGCCGTTAAAACCTCTCCCCCCACCATGCTCCCCAAGCAATCAAATTGGTATTCGGGAGCTATCAACCACTCTTTTGTGTAGGCTAATTATCGACTGACTGCTCTGAGCTGGGCCTCAGCAAGCAGTAAAAACTAAGCTCCAACATGCCACTCCCGCTCTGGCTTCCCCCTCCCCCCCCAACACCCCCGAATAGCTGTGTTGGCAAGGGACAAAAAATTCCATGAAAGATTTCAAAACTGTGAGAAATAAAGAATCGGTTTTATTACAAGCAAATGAATTTAACAAATCACTAACGTAGGAGTTTTTCTTTACTAACCTATAGGGCGTATCGCGGAGTTGTAAGACGCCGGATTCAGCCTGGAACCGGTGTCAGGGAAACATGCGAATGGGAATAGGGAACTGTAAAATGAATATTGGTAAGGAAAACCGTTATACCACATGGCTGGTCCTGGAAGCTGCCATGCTGCTGGACACTCCACCTCCCAGCACGACACAGCCAACCAGGGAGAGGGGAACGCCTCTTCTATGACGTAAACGGGGTTGAACCTTAAGAATGTTTAAAAAGCGGGACTTTTGAATTGGAGGGCGTGTTCCTGGGAATCCTGCATGCCTAGGACACCCAACACGTGTTGTAATTAATTTTTCCTTTTCGTTTTATTCCTTTTGTTTTGCAAACCTTTGCCGTCTTTCTAAATTTAATGAGATTTTTCTCACAAAAACTATAACAGTTATGTAAACAGAACAGTGTATATATGGCTTTATTATAAATCTGATATTGGCTAATAGCTTTTACTCATACACCTTGCAAAGTTTATTTCCTTTAAAATCACAGAAACTTAAAATTAGAGAGCCTAAGAAAAGCAAACATTTATAACGTGCTAGTCATCTTAAATCCCAAAGAACTCTAACAAAGGATAAACATCACTAACTCCATTCTGTAAAGCAAGAAAATGAGGCAGGAGAAGGTGAACTGATCTCAAAAATACACATTATAAAACTGGTAAAGCAGTGAATAAAGGCACCTCCTTTTGGCCAGTGACAACAGGAAAGATACCCCAGTCTTGATGATTCAGGGGTGCCTCTATGACTAGCTCCAAGTAGGTGCTTGGCTGTGATGAGATAGATCCCACCTCTGTGGGACTGCAAATTCACAAGGAGACCCAGGCACCAGTGTGCTGAGCCTTGTGCTGTGAGCACATATGACAGATGTGCTTTAAATTCTACTTCCATCTGGACTCTGTGCTTTACTGTCCAGATGTTGGTCTCTCCAGAGGTTACTTCAATATAGGAAGATGTGACTGACATGCCCTGATAGCACATCCTGTCCTTGCTCTAACCCCACATCAGGGCAAGAACTAAGACCATTCCTTTACCCTAGACCTTTGTTTCTCTGGACAGAAAACCCAAGCAAACAAGCCAGAAAAGGATGTCAGTCTAATGTAGGAGAGGATGCCTGACCACACTGTGATGCACGCCTGCTGCTCAGCCTTGTCAGCCCACACCTCTTGCTGGATTAACCAGGTCCTGGCTCAGACACTTGAGTTATGTCAACTTTATATTGTAATTGTAATTAGCATAAGCAGGCCTTGTTTAGTGTGACTTAGCAAATTAGAAAACTTAACCGAATATTCAAAACTGCTAACTGCAAATACGGAACCGCCCTTGTGCGAGAGACAGATAGTTAACTAACTGTTGTTTCAAAAACATGTAAACAGGCTTGGAGAAACAGATAGGTAACTGTCTCAGTTTAACGAGACAGATATGTTTGCTAAGGAGGGCGAGTTATGAGGAAGATCAAGCTCCTCCCTCTAAGCAATGGTAAATCCGAAATTAAGGGGCTCCAGTCGAGGAAATGTGGAGCAAGACAAAATAATAGCCCTTTATTAAAGAATATATGTGTATAGATAACACAACAAAAGAACAAAAAACAAACAACAATCCTGCACCCCAATTCCCACGAAAAACAGTTCTTTTTGCCTTTCGGTGCAATTCTAACCATGACCAGCAGGGGTGCTGTTGGATCTCTGGCGGCCGCCGCGGGAGGCAGCCGGATGGGGACGTCCCCCCCAACCAAAGGGGAAAGAAGAAGGGGAGATGGTAATCTTCCTGTTGACTCACGCTGTCACTGGCTGTGACTGGAAACTCCTCTTCCTCGTCAGTAGACACAAGCTCCCCGCTGTCGAAGGCTGGCTCTGGCTGGGATCCCCTTTTTTGTCGATGGGTGCAAGCTGCTGCTGACCCGGGAAAGGAGGAGGGGAGGGGCGGCCTTTCCCTTCAAAGGTTTCTCTGCAGATGGCACCGGCTTTCCGATGAATCCGAGGCAAGTCCAGGCAGTGGGCAGAGCAGGATGTGAGGAATTGGAGGTGAACTGGGACCTCCCTCGGGGCCAGAAGAAGCCAGTCACCGAAAAACGAACCCGGAGACCCCTCTCTCCACACCACTCCCTGAGTCGGAGAAAAAGTAAAGAGTGCCGTCTCCAGAGGAAAAAAACCTCCTCTCCCCCCCACAGTCTTCTGAGGCCAATTAGCTTGGAATGTGGGGCTATCAGCCAGTCCTTTTTTGTGTGTGGCTCACTCTGGCCATCCCTTTCCCCCTCCCTTGCTCAACACCTTTCTTTCACAGTGGTAAAGGGAAAAAATTCAAAGCAGGTTTTTTTTTCTTTAAAACAAGAAAACCTATGACAGTAACTAACTGTTGCTTTTAGGCACGTAGACAAGTGTTATCAAGAAAGCCAGAAAATATGTCTTAGACCTAAGTAAAATAGAATGCTCTTGTAACGTGTGCTTAACCGTTTAGTTTATCGGCTACTAACCATAGAAATGTAAGAGTGTATGGCATTTATGATAAAATTGCTATATAAACAAACTGAAAATGTGGAAAGGCAGAGGCACATTTGTAGGGTTATGAGAAATAAAAATATGGGTTTTATTACAAACAAAATTATAGGTGCATCATGAAGTTGTAAGGTATCCGGTTCCCAATTGGACCAGATGCCAGGGCTCTTTTGCGACCAGGATAAGGGAAATATAAAGTTCCTAAAAATTAAAACCTTTTTGGGCCATTTGGCCAATTTTGAACACAGGCGTTTTTTTCTTTGGGCTAAGAACAAAGGAAGATTCATAATTTTTGACAGAGGATGCCTTGCAGCCAATCGGAAGGAGGGGAAAGCCTCTTTTCGGAGAAAAGAAACCTTTTTAGGCAAAAATGAATATATTAAACTGATCTGAAAAGGGGTGGGATTTTGTAGAGCTATAAAATGCACGAAATTTAAACCCAAGGGGTCCTTTTTCCTCGGGAGCTCGGTGTGAGATGAGACCCAGTGCGCTGAATAAATCCTTCCTTCTTGATACAGTTCCTTTGTTTCACGAGTTTTTGTTGTATTTCTAAATTCAAAGGAGGAATTTTTCCCACAGGGTTAACCCTGTGTCTTCTCTGTGAGAAATAAAGAATCGATTTTATTACAAGCAAATGAATTTAGCAAATCACTAACATAAGAGTTTTTCTTTACTAACCTATAGGGTGTATCGCGGAGCTGTAAGACGCCGGATTCAGCCTGGAACCGGTGTCAGGGAAAAATGCGAACGGGAATAGGGAACTGTAAATGAATATTGGTAAGGAAACACGTTATACCACATGGCTGGTCCTGGAAGCTGCCATGCTGCTGGACACTCCACCTCCCAGCACGACACAGCCAACCAGAAAGAGGGGAACGCCTCTTCTATGACGTAAACGGGGTTGAACCTTAAGAATGTTTAAAAGGCGGGACTTTTGAATTGAAGGGCGTGTTCCTGGGAACCTTGCATGCCTAGGACACCCAACATGTGTTGTAATTTTTCCTTTTCGTTTTGTTCCTTTTGTTTTGCAATTTTTGCCGTCTTTCTAAATTCAATAAATGAGATTTTTTTCTCTCATTCTCCACCATCATCATCATGGCTAGGTTTCGCGAACGAAGATTTGGGAAGGGCTCTACCCATGTTTCTTGCAGGCGCGTTGGTGGCTAAAAAGGCCAATACGAGAAAGGCATGTCCGGTTGCAAAAGACACAACAGAAAGACTCCTTAGATGGTATATTCTGCAAGGCTCAATTCTTTCTGCGTTGTCTTTTCTCCTCAAGGGTGATCCTGCGTGCCTTCTCAAAAGCATCAGCAGTGTTATAAATGGTGTGTCTCCAGGCCTCCCGATTGGAGGCCAGAGTAGACCAGTTATGGTGATCAGTATGCCCGAGGCTGAGTTGTTGCTTCAGGGAGTCCTTGTATCTTTTCTTCGGAGCTCCTCTCTTGCGGCAGCCAGTGGCAAGTTCACCATAAAGCAGGATCTTAGGGAGGTGGTGGTCCTTCATCCTGGAGACGTGCCCTGCCCATCGCAGCTGCGTTCTCAGTAGCATGGCCTCAATACTTGTGATTGCTGCCTGTTCAAGAACAGATGTATTGGTCACATAATCTGACCAGTGGATGTTTAGGATTGTACGGAGGCAGCATTAATGGAAGCGTTCTAGGAGACGCAGGTGGTGGCGGTAGATGACCCATGATTCAGAACCACATAAAAGAGTAGACAGCACTATGGCTCTGTAAACACTGATCTTGGTACTTTTCTTCAAGTGTTTATTACACCATACTCTTTTATGGAGTTTTCCAAAAGCACTATATGCCTTTGCTAACCTGTTGTCTATCTCCCCGTCAATCTTAGCATCCGAGGAGATGAGGCTGCCTAGGTAATTAAACTGCTGGACTGATTTGAGCTCTGATTGGCCGATGGTGATGTGGGAATGGTGGGGGACTTCCTGAGGTGCAGGTTGATGGAGAACTTCAGTCTTCTTTAAGCTGACTTCCAGCCCAAAGAGCTCAGCAGCATCTGCAAAGCAGGATGTTAAACGCTGCAGGGCTGCTTCTGTGTGGGCAATGAGGGCGGCATCATCAGCGTAAAGCAGCTCCCGGACAAGATGGTTTAAGGACTTGGTGTGGGCCTTCAGACGCCTTAGGTTGAATAGGTTTCCATCAGTACGATATCAAATGTAGATACCGTCCTGATCATCAAGGTCTGCTGTGGCCCTTTGGAGCATCATGCTGAAGAAGACTGTGAATAGGGTAGGAGCGAGAACGCAGCCTTGTTTCACACCATTCTTTATTAGAAAGGGCTCAGAAAGTGTGTTACCATATCTGACTTGGCCGTGCTGATCCCCATGAAGTGAGATGATCATTTTAAGGAACTTGGGGGGACAACCTAAACGTTCCAAAATCTGCCATAGACCTTTTCTGCTCACAGTATTGAAAGCCTTGGTGACATCAACAAAGGTTACATAGAGACCTTTGTTCTGTTCCCTACACTTCTCTTGCAGTTGTCTGAGAACAAATATCATGTCTGTGGTGCTCCTGTTGGCTCTAAAACCACACTGACTTTCAGGTAGAATTTCTTCTGCTATAGCGGGTATTAGTCTGTTTAGGAGTATTCCTGCCAGGATTTTGCCAGCAATGGAGAGCAGAGTAATACCACGGTAATTTGAGCAGTCTGATTTAGTACCTTTCTTCTTATACAAGGTGATGATGACTGCATCACGAAGGTCTGATGGTAGTTCATGTAGTTCCCAACAGCGCACCACAAGCTCATGAAATTTAGCATGGAGTGCAAGGCCCCCATGTTTCCAGACTTCAGGTGGAATTCCATCAACCCCAGCTGCCTTGCCGATTTTCACCTGCTGTATGGCCTTGAGGGTTTCTCCTAAAGTGGGGGCAGTATCCAATTCGTATTTCACCGGTTGTTGTGTGATGGACTGAATTGCTGAGTCTTGGACTACACGGTTGGTACTGAAAAGAGTCTGAAAGTGTTCAGACCATCGATTCAGAATGGAGGTTTTATCTGTTAGAAGCATTTGACCATCTGCACTGAGTAGTGGGCTTTGGACTTGGTATGTAGGCCCGTATGCTGTTTTCAGGACTTCATAGAATCCTTTGTGATCCTCTGTATCTGCACATAGTTGAGTTTTTGCAGCTAGATCGATCCACCACTTGTTCTGGATGTCACGGAGTTTCTGTTGGAGCTTGCTGCATGCAAGACGAAAGGCTATTTTTCTAGCATGACAGGATGGCAGTGCAAGGTTTGCTTGGTGGGCAGTTCTCTTCTTCCTCAACAATTCCTGGATTTCTTGATTGTTTTCATCAAACCAGTCCTTGTTCTTCTTGAGGGAGAACCCTAAGGATTCTTCAGAGGATTGCAGGATGCTGCTTTTAATATGCTGCCAAATTGTTTCAGGAGAGGAATCTGCAGAATCTGTGGAATGGTTTTCGAGTGTAGTTTGAAGGTTTGCCTGGAATCTCTCTCTTACTGTGGCTGATTGGAGATCATTAACTTGGAGTCTTCTCCTTGGGATACTGCCCTTTTTGGGTTTGAATTTGAGATTGAAGTTGAGTTTACAGCGCACAAGCCGATGGTCTGTTTGACATTCTGCGCTGGGCATCACGCAAGTATGGAGGACATCGTGGACATCTCTCCGTCGCACCAAGACATAATCAATGAGGTGCCAATGCTTAGACCTGGGGTGCATCCAGGTTGTCTTCAGACTATTTTTCTGCTGAAAGATGGTATTAGTGATGGTAAACTGTTGCTCCGCACAGAATTCTAGCAGAAGTCGACCATTATCATTGCAGTTTCCAACACCATGCTTGCCTAATATTCCTTTCCAGGCTTCAAAATTTTTACCTACTCTGGCGTTGAAATCACCAAGGATAATGATCTTATCATCTGCGGGCACCTTTTGGGTAAGGCAGCGCAGGTCAGTGTAAAATTTATCTTTTTCAGCAGGGTCAGCTTGGAGAGTTGGGGCGTATATACTAAAGATGACAACGTGATGCTTGTTGTGTAGTGGAAGGCATAGGGAGATAATGCAGTCAGAGTGACCTGTCGGCAGATTTTCGAGTTTAGGGACAATAGAGTTTTTGATCATGAAGCCGACATCTGAGAGATGTTTTTCGGTTCTAGACTTACCTGACCAAAAGAGTGTGTAACCGGCATCATGTTCTCTGAGGCTGCCTTCCTCATGAAGGCGAACTTCACTGAGAGCAGCAATGTCTATGTTGAGACGGGCCAGTTCATGGGCAATTAGGGCAGAGCGTTGCTCAGGACGACCACTATCCGCAGAATCGAGCATGGTTCTGATGTTCCAACATGCTAGAGTTAATTTAGGTACACCTTTGGAGGCAGGTGCATGCCTTTGTCTTTTGCTCTTTGTGCGACCGCATTGGAAGAAGATGCCCGTTGGTCTGCGGTTAACCAACCGGGTGAAGGTGGAGATGAGCTTTGTTTAGGCCACCTTTTCTAGGCCCCTCTCCGAGTGGAGCAAGCAGTGCTGTCCTTGAAAAGGCTGCTTGGTCGTTCAGGGTGCTGCCCCAAGAGACTGTCATCTCCGGTCAGTCTCAAATGACCAATATCCTGAACCGCCTGCATGCAGGGTTGAGTCTGCGGCTCCCAGTGCACCTTTCACCTGCCGTTTCGACCCTCACCCGTTGCTACAGGACTTTTTGCATGTGGGTAAAGCCTTCAAGCCTGCGCAATGGATTTTTTAGGTGAGATGCAGTATGCGCGGAACTGAACCCACCCTTTAATCCTAAGGTTCATCTTCCAGGGCCGAGCAAGCTTGGACGGTGGCAGCGAGGTCCTCAGGACATAGGTTTGATTAGAGTGACCTTCTCTGAGATGGATGGCCTTACAGGGCTAAGCGAGCTCCATCTGCCCGGGTTTGGGATGAGAGTTGTCCTTCTCCTAGGATGACTGCCAGAAGGCTAATGAGCTCATCCTGCCCAAGAATGTAGTTTATCTGGTCCTATGGTTTTGACCTGTCTGTCATGGGCGACCCTACCGAAGGCATGTACCATCGCCAGCATAGCTCGCAACCACATAGGGGTACATAAGCTACATTCCTGTTAGAACGATTTGGGCAAGTCTTTCATTTCCAGTAACAACCCTTTGTCCTGCCTACTCTTTCAGGGTGTAACAGAGCAAAGCTAATATATCCAGAACGTGCCGAACCTGGGCAGTAGCCGCAGGTGAGCCAAAAATAAATAAATAAATAGACAAACAAACAAACAAACCCACCAACCGTTCTGGCCCCCGTCCCTATCCAAGGCTGGGGTACCTTACAAGACCCCAACCTGGCCGGGACCCCCATCAATCTAAAAGAACCCGCTATCCACCCAGACCTTATCCTTCCCCCACTGTGTTACCACAAATTCGAGGCGCACTGCTCACCTGTGATGTGATGTTTCATACCGGACAGCCCCGCTCTCCCACCTGCCAGTCGGAGGACCCCCACGGCCCACTCGACACCCTTCCCTCTGCTCCCTCCCCCTCCCGCTCTCCCTCCCCCCCCAAACCTGGAAGGGCAAACCTCTGTGTGCTCCGAAGCTGCCCTCTCATCTTCCACGGGGGCGCAGTACCCGCCGGCAAGGCTCCCCCTCTCTCTCCTTTCTCCTGCCGCGGCTGCGCCTGGGGTCCAAAACCGCGTGCCTGGAGCGCGCGCAGCGCGGGAGTTTCCGGCCAGCACAAGGCCCCCCGGCCAGCGCGGCGCCCTGCGCAGAGCGCGCTGAAGCCCCCGAACCGCGCGGGGTCCCGCACAGCGTGCGTAGGGCTTCCGGCCAGGTGCGGAGTCCAGTGCGCACGGCGCGGGAGTTTCTGGCCAGCGCGAGGCCCCCCGGCCGGCGCGGCACCCTGCGCAGTGCGCGCAGAAGCCCCCGAACCGCGCGGGGTGCCTCACGGCGTGCCTCCCACTAATTATTCAATATATATATATATAAATTGTTAGCCACTGTGACATTCTTTACATGGGGTCTATAAAATTAGTCATCTAGTGGACAGTCAATTTGGGCCACTTCCCAAGAAAATTTCTTTGCACAGTGTCCTAATGCTGTATAGCAGTCCATTTCAAATATCTCCCAATTTACTGGTAATAACAGTTCCCACCCACAGAACAGCTTATTTATCTGTACTGACTCTAATTGGTGTTGATCTCCTTGCGTGTCACGACACTCAGGGCAATGTATATGTCGCTTAAAGGCCACACAGGACCATATACGGTGACAGTGCCTACACTGACACTCTACCCAACCATCGTGTTGAGATCCCGGATGTTTTATACAGCGTATGCGTTCTGGTGGTGGCGGTTCAGGAATTAGGGCATCTTCTTTCTCAAGGTCACAAGCTAACACAAGGATTGGGTTAATTAGGCGATCAGTAACATATACACCTGCCCCTCCACTCTGCTAGGGGATGGCTCCCTCTTTCCATGAAACAAACCACCTTCTCTTAAGAATTTGTCCTGGGGATAATTGAAACCAGGATCTCAGGCTAGGTTTTACACTGAAACTTTCAGGAAATACCTGTTGGGCTCTTCAGTCTCTTTGTTCTGGGGATAACTCATTCCAGTCCTCGATATGTCTTCTCCATTCAGGTGATGAATTCATAAAGGCCTTTTCTGGAGTTTGAGTCGTAGGTCCCCAAGCGTTGACGACACAGTCCACTCCTTCAGGGGTGGTGGAGCAACAGGTCCTTTCACTCTGGTCACGTGTGTCCACCCTAGTTCTGCTGTATGGACTGCGGTCTCTGTTGTGAGCAGTACCTGGAAGGGACCTTCCCAAAATGGGGTTAAAGAAGTTTCTTTCCATCTCTTTATTAAGGCCCAATCCCCAGGGTTTATTTTATGTATTTTGAAATCTAATGGTGCTGTTTGGGCTAAGGCTCCTTGTTCTCTTATTTAACCTTTTTCTAAGTGTCTGTATATATGGTCTTAATTTGGTGTCAATATTGTTATAGTCACCTACTGCATCTTTTAGCCAGATATAAGGCATTCCATAAAGCATTTCATATGGTGATAGACCGAGGTCTGCCCTGGGCTGGGTTCGGATATGTAGTAAGACCAGGGGTAAACATTTAACCCATGACATCTGGGTTTCAATCATCAATTTAGTTAGGGCTTGTTTCAGAGTCTGGTTCATTCGCTCAACCCTCCCTGAACTTTGGGGGTGCCAGGGGGTATGGTGTTTCCATGTGATTCCTAACGCAATTGTTATTTCTTTAAGTATTTTTGCAGTGAAATGAGTTCCTCTGTCTGAATCTATACTATATACCATTCCATATCTGGGAATTATATTTTCAAGTAATACTTTGATTACAAAATTTGTTGTAGCCCTTCCAGTAGGTATTGCTTCTACCCAGTGGGTCAGATGGTCAGTTATTACTAATAGATATTTCCATCTATTCACAGGTGGGAGTTCTGTGAAATCCACCTGGATTCGCTCGAAGGGTCAGTATGCAATATTCCGTCCCCCTACAGGAGTATTTCTCATAACCTTTTTGTTTACTTTTTGACATGTCAAGCAGTGGCTGGTAACTTGCTTAGCGATTTCAAAAATTGCTATGCACCCATAACATTGTAAAAACTGATCACATAGAGCTCGTGTTCCCCAGTGAGTAGTTTGATGTAATTTCATTAATATTGCTCGTGCTATCAGTTTAGAAACTATTTTTCTCCAATCTGCTAAGATCCATGCCCCCCCTTCTTGCTTCTTTGCACCTATTTGTGTTAGTTCTTTCTCTTCCCTCTCTGAAAATACTGGTATTTCTAAGTTTTCAGGCTGTTGTAAGTTTAATATATGTAACTTAGTTATTTCCCCCTTTTCAGCTGCGTCTTTGGCCGCTTCATCTGCTAAGTTATTTCCTCAGATTATGAATGATATTCCCTTTTGGTGTCCTTTTACATGGACTACTTGGGACCCCTGGTGGCCTAGTGGTTAGGATGCAGTACTCTCACCGCTGCGACCCAAGTTCGATTCCCCGGTCCCCCGGGCAGATGGAGCTCGTTAGCCCTGTGAGGCCATCCATCTATGAGAAGGTCACTCTAAACAAACCTACGTCCTGAGGACCTCACTGCCATTGTCCAAGCTTGCTTGGCCCTGGCAGATGAACCTTAGGATTAAAGGGTGGGCTCAGTTCAGCGCATGCTGTGTCTCACCTAAAAAATCCATTGCGCAGGCTGGAAAGGTAAAAGACCTTTCCCAAAATCTTCGTTCGCGAAGACTGGCCATTATTATTATTACATGGACTACTGCTATCTCTAGGGGTTTTCTTAAAGCTTCTAATACTTGATTTATCAACTCTTCATGTATTAGTGATTTACCTCTCGTACTTATTAACCCACTTTCTTTCCAAATTTTCCCAAATGTGTGTATGACTCCATAGACATATTTTGAATCAGTGAAAACAGTTCCCCTTTTTTTCTTTTAATAATTCAAGAGCCCAGTAAAGGGCATATAACTCACATGCTTGTGCTGACCAGGCTGAACTAAGCTTTCCTGATTCTGCAATTGTCATGTTATTCCCATCGATTAGTGCATATCCAGAAATTCTCTTCCCATCTTTGTATTGGGAGGACCCATCAACGAAATATGTTTCTCCTTTTTCTAATTCCACTTCTTCTAAATCTTCTCTGACTTTGGTTTGTAATTGTATTAGTTCTGAACAGTCATGCTCTAATATTTGAGTCAGTTCACTTGGCTCCCCATATAAAAATTGTGCAGGGTTTTGATTGTTAGTTACTAGGAGTTCTAATTCTGGACTATGGATTAATATAGCTTCATATTTTAAAATGCGGGCATCTGTTGGCCATTTTTCCACTTTTTGATTCAGTAGTGCTCGTACAGCGTGGGGGGTGTAAACTGTAATTTTTCCTCCAAAGGTGATTTTATGGCTTTCTTCTACTAATATAGCAGTGGCTGCGACAGCTTGCAAACATACAGGTCAATTTCTGCTGACTGGGTCTAGTAATTTTGACAGATACGCTACTGGTTTTCGGTGTCCCCCTTTTTCTTGTGTTAACATTCCATAAGCAATTCCTTGTTCTACATTTACAAACAACTGAAAGGGTTGCTTCAGTTCAGGGAGTGTTAGAACTGGAGTTCTGGTTAGAGCTCTTTTAATTTCTTCTGCCTTTTCACTATCTTTGTCATTCCACTTCACCACTTCTTGGGTAAGTTTTTCATATAAAAACTTTACTAATCCACTATAACCCTCAATCCACAACCTGCAGTATCCTAATAATCCCAGTAACCTTATATCCCTTTTAGTTTTTGGGGGAGTTAGGGCTAATATTCCTCTTACTCTTTCAGCATCTAGCCGTTTAGTTCCCTTATCTAGCCAGTGACCTAAATACTTTACCTTTTGTTCTACAAATTGTAACTTCTTTTTGGAAACTTTTAATCCTTTTTCTCCCAGGAAGTTTAAGAGTTTTATTGTGATTTCTCTGACTCCCTCTTCACTTTCCCCAGCGATTAATAAATCATCTACATATTGTATAATCTCTATTCCCGGAGGTTTAGGGAATTCTAATAGTAGTTTTTCTAGGGCCTGTCCAAACAGGTTTGGAGATTCTGTGAACCCCTGAGGAAGAACTGTCCATCTTAATTGTTGTTTCCTCCGTGTTTGCGGATCTTCCCATTCGAAGGTGAAGATATTTCTGCTTTCTTCATCTAGTGGGCAGGCCCAGAAGGCATCTTTTAAGTCGATCACACTATACCATATGTAGTTAGGCGGAATATGACTCAAAAGGGTGTATGGATTTGGAACTACAGGGAATTGGGCAATTGTTCTTTTATTTACTTCCCTTAAGTCTTGGACTAGCCTAAAGGTACTATCCCCCTTTTTGACTGGAAGTATAGGGGTGTTATGAGGGGACATACAGACTTCTAAAGTTCCATTTGCCAATAATTTGTCTATAATGAAGTTTTGCTCTTCCTTCTTGAGAAATAGGATATTGTTATATTTGTATTGGGTGGTTGGGATCAATGATTTCTATTTTTATGGGGTCTATCTTTAATTTTCCCACTTGGTCTTCTGAGGCCCACACGCTGGGGTTAATCTTTTCCTCATCTTCCTCTTTTAGAATCATTATTTTAACTCTCATTTCTCCTTCTTCTGGCACAACTCCTATTCCCAGGGAAACCTGTAGGTCTCTCCCTAAAAGATTACAACCTGCTTCAGGTACTAAAAGCAAATCTCCCACTGTAATTTTGGTTTCTCCCTCAATTTGAACTTGTTTTATTATAGGCACTGGGAATCCCTCTCCCTTTGCCCCAATTACTCTAATTGTGTCTTTACTGGCTCTACAACCCTGAGGAATTTTGATTACACATGATTTATCCGCATCCGTATCTACAAGAAATTCATATTCTTCGTCCTGGGGGCCTAATCTCAGCTTTATCAAGGGCTTCTTATGATGTTTTTCTCCCAGGAAATAAAGTCCCTGACTTCCCTAATCCCTCTCGGCTTCTTCAAACAGTTTCACGTCCTTTTGTCTCTTGGGGCAGTTTCTCTTTAGATGACCTTTTTCCCCACAATAATAACATGCAAACTCTTGGCCCCTTGGGACAGTTCGTTGGGGTTTGTCTGTATTCAGACTCCCCTTTTTCCTTTCTCCCTTGAAACTCTTCCTCTCATCTGATTTTACACCTTTATGTGATTCTTGGATGGCAGCTACTAACACTTTTGCCTTTGTTTTTGCTTTCTCATCATCTCTTCGCACATAAACCTTTTGTGCTTCTCTTAGTAAATCTTCAAGCCCCCGGTGCTGCCAATCATCTAATTTTTCTAATTTTTTTCGGATATCGTTCCAGGAATTACTTACAAAGTGGACCTTTAGTACCACTTGTCCAGTTGTAGTTTCTGGGTTGATTCCTGAGTATTGCTGTAAGTCTTTTCTTAATCTCTCTAGCCATGCACTCGGGGTTTCATCTTTTTCTGTTGGCTTTTAAATGCCTTTGTGACATTCTGCCCACGAGGCACAGCTTCTTTAATTCCTCTTATTATTAAGGTATGATAATCTGCCATGTGTTGTCAGTCTGTGGCAGAATTAGAGTCCAAATTGGGAGGATTAGTGGGCATTTTATTGTCCCCGGGGGGGCTCAATTGGTTCTCCCTGTCCCATATCCTTATCCCTGCCATCCGTATCATCTGTCTCTCTTCTGGGTTGAATAGTATTCCCAGAATGGATTGCATTTCTCCCCAAGTAAATGTATTTGGTCCTAAGAATTGATCTAGTTGTTCAGCTACCCCTAAGGGGTCTTCTAATAACCTCCCCATCTCTTTCTTAAGTGCCCGAACTTCACTTGAACTTAGGGGAGCATTTACAAACCCAATTCCCCCTTGTGCTCCCCCCAAGGGCACTTCTCTAAGTGGGTATAATTCTCGTGTCGAGTGCACCCCTTCATTTTCCTCACTAGAGCTATCTTGTTCTACTAAAAGGGCTCTAACTTCCCTTGGGGTGGTTCGTCTCTTCTTCCAAGTCTTACATTTTTCAGGGCTCTCACTCTTATGATTTTGCAGGGTAGTGAAGTCTGTAGTTAAAGGAGTTTGTACAGGGGAAGAATAACTCATAGGCGCTGTGGGAACAGCAGCCGAGGGGGGCTGTAACGAAGGTGATGGAAGGGGCTGTGGAGGGGGTTGTAAAAGGGGTTGGGAAGAAAGGGACTGTGGAGGGGGTTGTAAAAGGGGTTGAGGAGGGGATGGATTATAGGGTGGAGGTAAATTGTCTAATGGCTCCCATTTGGTTTCTGTTAATTTCTTTTTGGCTTGTTTTTCTTTCGTTAACTTATAAACTTTAGTAGGTTCTGGCCAAACCTCCTCTTTCCAGCAAGCAGCATATTCACTTTCTTCAGAGTTTATCGGCTCCTTGCTGTTTGCATAACTGTTGAGGGTTTGGCATATCCAACCCTCAAATGATCCATACACAGGCCAAGAGATATCATCACTCCTTATTTTTTCTTTAGTCCACTCAATCATGCAGAACTGAATCATTTTTGATTTTTCCTTATTTTTAGTACTCTCTCTCTTTTCCCAGTTAAGGATCATCACCCCTAGAGGACTGTCTAAGGGTATATCTGGCAATTCCTGCCTGCTCCTTTCCTTCCTGAGGCAACTTAATTTACTAATTCCCTGCCCCATAGTCCTGAGGTCCCTTCTAAAGTCTTCCTACCTTCCTACTGACCCTCTGGGATCCCTTCTAGGATTTTTCACCGACTCAGTGGTCCCTTCTGAAAAACTCCCACCGACCCCAGAGGTCCACTCATGAATTCAATCGCTTCGTCCCTTCACCTGCTGTTTCCCTTGCGGGAAGACAGAAACGAGGTTAGAAGGACTCCACTCTCATGTCGCAGCGTTGCTGCGTCTCATACACTCATTCACTCCGACCTCTTTATCCGCCCCCCCGAAGTTATACTCACAGTCCGTTGTTCTCACTCGGGTCTTCGTGCACAGGAATTATGGGTCTTTTGCTGCAGCACTCCAGGAGCTTTTTAATTCCTTGCTTTTATCATATGCATGTGTCCTTGTTGAAATATTAGGCCTGTGAATAGGTCGCTGAAAAACAGCGGGTGCGCTCCTATCCCAGGCACTAAATATCTCTCAAAAAACAAAGGGTATCACGTCAGGGTCGCCAAGTTTGTGAGAAATAGAAACCCAGAGCCGGGTGATTTCCAATTAGAATTTATTATATGATAAAAGCAAATTCAGCGCTGGGGTGATCAGGGAGGGGTTTTAACAACTTCCAACGCCTGTCATACCCAAAGAAGACAGTTGTTCTACATTTATTTCCAGCTACTTCATGAATATTCATTATACATAAGCATAAACATTACACATTGTTAAGTCAGACATTCAACAGATGTTTTTCTTAACCAAGAGTGTTATCTATAAGCATCCATAATATATTGTCAAGTCAGACATTCAGCAGATGATTGCTTGTTATCTATACAAAGTTATAAATTTTTAAGAAAGGTGTTATTATCTAGCTAACTAAACGAAATTCCTTCACTATAAATCTTACACAAGGTACAAGGGAGGTAACTCGGTTTATGTCTTTATAGGGGCCCAATTAAGTTTTACGATTTGTTTTTCTTTTCTCTCTCCAGGTTATATTGACCTTACACTGTTTTCTTTTTAATTAACTCGAATCATTCAGTTTATCACAGTACGAAAACAATAGAGTAGAAAGTGTGCACGTTGGCGGGGAGAGATGGGGGGGAGGAGAAGCCCGGAATGGGGTCAGTGTGGCGGCGGCGGATAGTCTGAAAGCGCTGGGTTCACCCTGGAACCATATGCTCCTTTCTGCCCCCTCCCCCCAGCCGCCGCCATTGGCGTGTGTTCGGGGTCGGGCATGGCGCTCGCCGCAGGCAGTGCCCTCCCCACGCGCGCGGCCGCGTGGCCTCCCTACAGCGGGGGCTCCGTTGCCGACCGGGGCTGCCGTGGAACCCCGTGCCTCTCGGCATGGGGCTGCCGGAATGGCGGCCCCGCTGCCGACGGCCAGATCCATGGCGGAGCCACCCATGGCCGTACTGCCCGCCTGCGGCCATAAGACCACCGCGGAGCGAGTGTGGAGACCCAGCCAGGCGGGCTAGGGCGCCAGCAGCAGCGGCGGCTGCGGGGGCCTTGATGGGGGGGCAACAGACAGACTGCTATTACGGGGGTCAGGGGGGTCCACTAACTCCCTTTAGTTGTGCAGCGGCCATGAGACTGCTGCAGAACGACCACGCAGCAACATGGACACAACCAGCTTACTCCTGCCGTGAGGCGGAAGTGAAAGTGCCTCTTCCGTCACCACCAGTTCAACCAACACACAACAAATGCACAACCGTTAAAGCACCACTGTGGCACTCCTACCAAGAAACCAACCCACAGCCCTCGCCAGCCTCAGAACAGCTTCTACGCCGAAGGAGGAGGAAGAAGAGAAATTGACTACCTAGAAATCTTAGCCGAGCTGTGGCAAACCTAACTCAGTGAGACGAGAGAACCAGAAAAAAGACAAGCAGTTTTGGATCCTGCAGAGGAGGAAGAACAGCAGACATGGTTACAGCTACTACTTCAGCTCGAAGAGGAGAACACAGACTGGGAGAGTGCACAAAACATATGCCTGCCCAAGTCGAGACCATCAGTGAAGTCAAAGCTACTGATGTTAAAATGGACAATATATATATCGGCTACGTTACTAATGATAGCAGCTGTTAGTTTTATGCTGCGAGAATTTCAGCTGGAACAACACAATCCACCTACTGACACGACCAACAATCTAAAGGTAACATTGCAAAACACAGTAGACATACAACTATCAGCTACCATATTTAACTTTCTAAGTCACAAAAGGACAACTTTACTAATTGACAGATTATCTGCTATTATAAAAGGTTCTTTTGTGTTACAGGGGGGAAGAACAGAAAGACTAGGAGGGGCCCTAAATCGAGTATTTACTTCTCACTATTTTAAAATGCTGTTAGACAATATGCCATACACAACATGGAAAGCCAAACCTAAACAAGTAGCAAACAAACAACCAATTACAATTTCAACTGCAGAAACACATAACCCTTTACACACAGTCACTGCAAAGAGCCTTGATAAAGCAAAACAAACAAATCCCTCATACAACACAAGCCCAAAGACGCCCCACAAGGCTGCAACATAGAACAATACACACCTCCAAATCCATTCAAAACACAAACATGCCTAAATTGGCCTATACCCAAATTAAACAATTAGAATGGGAGGCAAAGACAGGAATATCAAACATTTTTAACAGCAGAAAAGATGTAACCTCACAATGGCCCTTAAAAAACATCCAAACCTGTTTAACAAGTTTTCTTAAACTAGCATCCCCAAAGCAAAACAGAGACATAACCAGCAATAGCCCAGACATTAACTCTGTTTCCATTGGACCCAATGAAATCACTCATTCTGTAGAACAGAGACTGCCTCAGTCAAAGAGGAAGTCAATTAACAGCGGATTTTTCCCAAAGGCAGCTTTATTGCAGCTAAACCCACAAGTGACCCAGGAAACAGGTAACCCTAAATTAATAAAACAATGGCCTTTCCTTAAAACAGAGGTAATGCATTTACATACACTACTAAAAAAACATATAAACACAGCCTTGCTATGTACAGAAACCCTTTCACTAATCTATCAATCTCTCAAACCTAGAGAAAGACGGATTTTCATACTTTTTGCCCGTCTCAGAGTTGGAAAAGAATGAAGTTTTTGAAAACCGAGATTTTACAACTTTTTGGTTAAAGAAAAGGGTAAAAAACACTCCTTGCATAATTGCCTTTGCAAAGAAAGAAATAATGTTGCCCCTCAAACATAATAGCAATAGTTTACTGCTTAACAACTGGGTGGAATTAGATTTTGTCATTTTCTACCACTATTCCTGTTCCTATAAAAACTTTCCTGCTAACTCTTTTAGCTAAACAAACAAGTGACTTGCCTCTTGGTGAGAAAAACGACAAACAAGCCCCTCTCATCTCTCACTCAGAATCTCCCTTCTTGCATAATATGGGAAAAAGAAAGCAAAACATAGCGAACTAAAACTTTATTAACTATTCATTCATACCACTGCATTTTACGTTTTCAGGAAGATATAAATTTGACTTGTAACATTTGCAAGTTTTTTTGTTTTCAAATCAGTTTTCTTAAAAGTACTGTAAATTGTTTTCTTAACAATAGAAATAAAGGGTAAAAAATAGTTTAATAACATTTACACATGTAATAAAACAACATCTCACCATTTTAAAGCCCAATATATTCATTAATTCATATTTATTAAATATAAAACTGACTGATACAAAACCCTTATTAAGTTTAGCAATTTCATATTTTTCCAGTCATGCTCAAGAATGCAAGATAAACCTTTTATCAGTCAGTAAACAAAATTGCTACACATATTATAAAAACTGAAGCAATATAAGCAATTTACCAGGGAACTAAATTTGAATTAAATAAATTTACCCACAGCTTGTTTTAGCATAGATTGCATGGTGATTACCAATCACTTGCTGGACTCAAGATGAAAAAGGAGATTTAAAACCTTCTGTTCATAGTGTAAAGAGCTGGCTTCCTGCCAAGTCTCCGAAACTTGACAACAGGGACTGCTTCCCAGAGAGGGAAGAAAAAAAACCAAGTAGACAAAGTTCTAGCAAAAATATATATTTTACATAAAAAATAGATATATACTGTGAGAGTATTATATATATATATATATATCTCTATATCTATAACCCCAGAAACCCCAAATAGCTTCCCAAAGGGAAGAGGGGAAGGGAGAAGGGAAACAGGATAAAATACGACGAAAAAGGGACAAAAACAAAACAGGTCTGCACAATCTAAAAAACCCGGTAACCAGCAAACTGAAGAATTGGCAAGAGTTCACCACTTCCCTTGAGAAAAAGCAGGACGTCTGGACGCGGCCCAGCACTCTCCCCTCACACGTGGCCGATAACAGCAGTCACTGTAGGCCTCAGCTCCAGATAAGCCAGATCAAGACAGGGACCACCGTTCTTCAACCTCGCCGGAAAGGAAGAAAGCGAACTCTCTTATCTATGCCCTATTTATACCCCAGGTTACGTAAAGGAATAGCATGGAATACTTCCGTGTTCACCTTCCTAGTTCCTTCCTGGTTACAAGCTGGTCTCCAGGAAGGCCTAGACTGAAACCATCACATTCTCCACCCCTTATTCCATACTATTTCTTTACGTAACACCTAAATATTGTGTTCGTCTATATCCCGCGCATATACATATATACATATATAGTCCACGTTTATTGCTTTTCGAAGGCTGTCATCTGTCATTGAAGATCAGCACCAACAGCAACTCAGTTTGGATTCTTGGCCCTTTCATCATAATCACAGTTCCGGTTTAGGGCTGGCTCATTGGTTTGGGCTGTGTCATCATCGGCCATCCTTGGATACTCGTATCGGGTTTGTTCGGGTCTTTTTCCGTCTGGTGTCTGGTCTCTTGTAAAATACAACTTAAGGCACAGAATTAGTTTTTCCCCTGGGTTAGGTTTCCTTGAGGCACACATTGGATCTCTCCATCCTTCTTCATAACCCACCAGGTATTTCCAGGCCCTTGAGCAAAGACAATCCCATGAATGGGTTTATCTTGGCCCGAGGGAGGAGTGATCCAAACGGCCTTACCTAACATACCCTTTAGATGGATCACTGGAACTTTGTCTCCATCTACAGTGTGGAGGGATTCTGCTTGGGCAGGACCAGCTCGGTTGACTGAGTCTTGGGTGTTGACTAGCCAGGTGGCCTTGGCTAAGTTCTTGTCTCAATTTTTGTAAGTTCCCCCACCTAGTGCCTTTAGAGTCGTCTTCAACAGTCCATTACATCTTTCTACTTTTCCTGCAGCAGGTGCACGATATGGTATGTGATATACCCATTCAATACCATGCTCCTGTGCCCAAGTGGCCACTAGACTGTTCTTGAAATGAGTCCCGTTGTCTGACTCAATTCGCTCTGGAGTGCCATGTCTCCACAGGACCTGCTTCTCAAGGCCTAGGATGGTGTTTCGGGTTGTTGCATGCGGTACTGAATATGTTTCCAACCATCCGGTGGTTGCTTCCACCATGGTAAGCACATAGTGTTTACCTTGGCGGGTCTGTGGCAATGTGATGTAATCCACCTGCCATGCCTCTCCATACTTATACTTCTCTCAATGTCCACCATACCACAGGGGCTTCAACCTTTTTGCCTGCTTGATAGCAGCACAGGTTTCACAGTCATGGATAACGAGAGATAATATCTTTCGCTAAATCCACCCCTCAGTCTCGTGCCCATCTATGAGTGCCGTCTCGGCCCTGATGACCTGAAGCATCATGAGCCCATCGAGCTAGGAACAACTCTCCCTTCTGCTGCCAGTCTAGGTCTGCTTGTGATACCTTGACCTGTGCAGCTCGGTCTGCCTGTTCGTTATGAGCATGTTCCTCATTAGCTCGCTTCTTGGACACATGGGCATCCACATGGCGGACTCTTACATTTAGTTTCTTCACTCTGGCAGCAATGTCCTTCCACAAGTCAGCAGTCCAGATGGGTTTCCCGCTACGCCTCCAATTCATCTTTTTCCACCAGTCTAGCCATCCCCATAGGGCATTGGCTATCATCCACGAATCGGTGTGCAGGTAGAGCCTTGGCCATCCTTCTCTCTCTGCGATATCTAGGGCCAATTGGACAGCTTTGAGTTCCGCAAACTGACTCGATTCACCTTTACCTTCAGTGGTTGCCGACACTCGTCAGGTGGGACTCCATACAGCTGCTTTCCACTTCCGGCTCCTCCCTACAATATGGCAGGAACCATCGGTGAAAAGGGCATAGCGTCTCTCTTCATTTCGCAGCTCATCATATGGCAGAGCTTCTTCAGCTCGACTCACTGGCTCTTCTTCTTCTTCTGCCAGACTGAAGTTCCCACCTTCAGGCCAATTGGTTATGATTTCCAAAATGCCAGGGCGATTCGAGTTCCCGATTCGGACACGTTGCGTAATCAAAGCAATCCACTTGCTCCACATGGCATCGGTGGCATGATGTGTAGAGGGCACCTTCCCTTTGAACATCCAGCTCAACACTGGTAGTCGGGGTGCCAGGAAGAGCTGTGCTTCGGTACCAATTACCTCTGAAGCTGCTCGTATGCCTTCGTACGCTGCTAAGATTTCCTTTTCCACAGGGGTATAATTGGCCTCAGAACCTCTGTAGCTTCGGCTCCAGAAACCCAGTGGTTGCCCTCGCATCTCGCCAGGCACCTTTTGCCAGAGGCTCCAGGAGGGACCTTTATCTCCAGCTGCAGTGTAGAGCACATTCTTTACATCTGGTCCCGTTCTGACTGGTCCAAGAGCCACGGCATGTGCAATTTCTTGCTTGATTTGCCTGAAAGCTTGTTGTTGCTCAGGACCCCGTTGGAAATTGTTCTTTTTACGGGTCACAAAGTAAAGAGGGCTCACAATCTGACTATATTCTGGGATGTGCATCCTCCAAAAGCCTATTGCTCCCAGAAAAGCTTGGGTTTCTTTCTTGTTTGTGGGTGGAGCCATTGCTACAATCTTGTTGATGACGTCTGTTGGTATCTGGCATTGTCCATCTTGCCATTTCACCCCTAGGAATTGGATCTCTCGGGCAGGTCCCTTGACCTTGCTCTTCTTTATGGCGAAACCAGCCTCGAGGAGAATCTGAATGATCTTCTGCCCTTTCTTGAACACTTCTTCTGCTGTGTCCCCCCATACAATGATGTCATCAATGTATTGGATATGTTCTGGAGTCTTACCCTTCTCTAGCGTGGCCTGAATCAGTCCATGGCAGATGGTTGGACTGTGCTTCCACCCCTGGGGCAGTCGATTCCAGGTGTATTGAACACCCCTCCATGTGAAAGCGAACTGTGACCTGCACTCTGCCGCTAAGGGAATGGAGAAAAACGCATTGGCGATGTCAATGGTGGCGTACCATTTTGCCGTCTTGGACTCCAGCTCGTACTGGAGCTCCAACATATCTGGCACGGCAGCACTCAATGGTGGCGTGACTTCATTTAAGCCACGATAGTCCACGGTCAGTCTCCATTCTCCATCGGACTTACGTACCGGCCAGATGGGGGTGTTGAAGGGTGAATGGGTTTTGCTGACCACCCCTTGGCTCTCCAACTTTCGGATCATCTTGTGGATGGGGATCACAGCATCTCGATTCGTCCGATACTGTCGTCTGTGTACGGTTGTTGTGGCTATTGGCACTTCTTGATCTTTAATTCGCAGTAGTCCTACAATGGAAGGGTCTTCTGAGAGGCCAGGAAGGGCAGACAATTGCTTGGACTCCTCTTCAATCACCATGGCTACTCCAAAAGCCCACCGGTACCCTTTCGGGTCCTTGAAGTATCCTCTTCTCAGGTAGTCCATGCCGAGAATGCAAGGGGCTTCTGGCCCCGTCACAATGGAATGCTTTTCCCATTGGTCTCCTGTCAAGCTCATGTCAGCCTCCACCACTGACAACTCTTGAGACCCTCCTGTCACTCCAGAAATTGAAACAGTCTCAGTACTCTTATGCTCCGAAGGCATTAAAGTACACTGGGCTCCAGTATCTATCAAGGTCCGGTATCTCTGAGGATCTGATGTGCCAGGCCATCGAACCCACACAGCCCAGTAAACTCGGTTATCTTCTTGGTCCCTTTTCTTCTCCTGGCAGAAGGCAGGGCCCCTCTAATGGTCTTGATCAGAGCATTCGTCGTCAGACTTTGACTTCTTAGAGGCCTTTTTGCCATTGTCAAAGCTGACCTCCATCTTCTTGTGCTTCAGCGACTGCAGTTTCTTTTCTAAGAAGTCTGCATCTACTACGTAGACAACTTTCTTGTCAGTGTCCTTTTGCTTCAGCTCCCTCACTCTAGCTTCAAGCTTGGAAGTGAGTTCACCGTCCCACTTCTTCATGTTTTCTCCTTTACTACGAAGGTATGCCCATAATTGGTTACGTGACCGATGCTTGGGGTTCTCTTTCCTTTGACATGTGAATGACGGAGATCGTGATCGAGATCGAGACCAGGATTGAGGTCTAGGTCGAGGTCGTCTGTGTCGATCCCGTCGTGATCGTTCCATTGGCCTTTCTCTGTAATCTCTATACCTTCTGTCATCTCTATCTCTAAAGTCGTCCTCATATCTGTAGTATTCATAATCTCTCTCCATTCTTTCCCTATTGTAGGTGTGTCGGTATAGGGGGTCGAAGGAGTCTTCCAGATTTTCCTCTATGCTCCTCATCCAAGCACACATGGTGTCCACACTTGGTTCATTCATCTTTGGATGATATGCGGTTATCAAGCAGTACCTATACGGTTTAGGGGCACCTTGAATTACCTTTTTCCACATTGGTTGTGTGCAAGGAACATTCTCGGGAACTTGGATGTCATAATATTCTGGATCAGAGTAGACAATCTCCAGCATAGCCAATTCCCGTAGGTATTGGATGCCTTCTTCCGCAGTCCTCCACCTTCTCGAAGAACTCTTCAGGGACTCCTTAAACGGGTATTTCGCCCTCACAGCATGAAGAATTCGGAGCCAAAGACTGGACGCTGCTTTCTCCCTTCCCATTTCTTGTTCTATCTTAGGGTCTCGGGCAATGGATCCCAGTTGTCATGCTTCATCACCTTCAATTATGTGACTATCAGCTCCCTTGTCCCAGCATCGCACCAGCCAGGTGAGGACTTGTTCACCAGGCAAGCGCATATAATCTCTCCGTAAATCTCGAAGCTCTCTTGTGGTTAGTGATTGTGTAATTTCGCTTTCTCGCGTTATTTCTTGTCCATCTCTCCCACGTAGAATCTTTTCCACCTCCCTCTTTACTCTTCCACTCTTATGTGGAACCGCTCCTGCCTCCTCTCTGTATCTCTCACGTGGAGGTGGGGACTGGGCATGCCGTGGGGATAAGCTTCTATGTTGTTCATGGCGTGGAGATGGACTTCTACACTGTTCACGCCGCGGAGATGGACTTCTACGCCGTTCATACCATGGAGATGGATTTCTACGCTGTTCATACCATGGAGATGGACTTCTACGCCGTTCACGCCACGGAGATGGACTTCTACGCCGTTCATACCGTGAGGATGGACTTCTACGTCGTTCACGATACCCAGCCAGTGGAGGTAGCGAGTAGTCTCTCGGGTGCCATGATAAGGGCTTCCTGCAATCATCCACGCCTCCAAGAGAAGGTTGGGTCTGGAGGGGTAGGAATAATTCTCCCTCAGGTTGAGGGGAATACTTTGGCCCCTTCTTTGCATCTTTTGTAACACTGAATGTGTAGTCAGGATATAAATCATCGAGTGACAATATACCACGGGCCGTTTGTACTGTTGCCTTCTTTTCTCTTGATACTGCTCTGCTTTCCTTTGGACGTGTCCCTAGTTCTTTTGGGCGCGCTCCTTCTCTTGCAACCATTTCTTCCTCTCTGGCAGCTGCTTCTTCTGTTGCAATCGCTCCTTCCTCGGTCACAGCCACTTCTTCCTCTCTTGCAGTCGCTCCTTCATCTGCTGCTGCCACTCCTTCCTCGCTCATAGCTACTCCTTCATCCGTTGCTGTCACTCCTTCGTCCATTGCTGCCGCTCCTTCATTGACTACTTCCTGCATGGTTTGAATAGGTTCCTCTGCTCCTTCTTCTTCTTCTTCTTCTTCTTCTTCTATGTGTTCCGGTAGCGGAGATGGGTCTGTAAGTTCTTTGATCTCCCTTACCCACGTCTTCTTCTTCTTAATAGGGGTAACAATGACTTTCCGGGTTTTAGCTTGAGTCCCAGTTCTAGTGGACTTAGTAGAAACAGCACTGACTTTTAGTTGTGTTTGGACCCTGACTTCTGTGGACTTAATAGGGACATCACTGGTTTCAGGTGGCGTGGTTTGGGTTTCTGTGTCGACCTTAACTTTTTGAAAGTGGTCTACGGCAGCTCGATAAGCATTAGCCAGGCCCCAGCACAAAGCAGAGAATTGCATATTCGGATCCTTGTAGGAAAAGCACCCCTCTGTTAAACAGCGGGCCATCTCACCAGAATCAAACATCTGTTCTGGCGTGAACTCCCAATTAATGGGAGGTGACACACTTCCTACTAATTTACCGAAATCTACCCAAGCTCCATGCCACCCGGGGACTGGCCTGTCCGCAGCCCTTTCCAAAGTTCCAGCGATCCCCTTTGAGGTGCGATCTTTCCTGCAACAGGGAAAGCAATACAACACCATTCTTCCAGTTTTAAGCAACACTTCCATTACCTTCATTAATAACAGCATGGTTCCCACACAATTTAGATAGTAATTAGGGCCAACCGTAACCATAGGGATCTCCTTTACCAGGGCTTTAATGTCGAAATTAAAGAATGGAAACAATTCATTCCGTCCATCCTCTGGGTCTGGACGTCTCCCTATAGGGTAGCCTAATACAGGTATAAAGATGGCTAGAATTACAAGAAAAATTAATGAAATGGCCATTGGTGTTGTTATTGTTTCTTCTTGTTCTTAAAACAACCCTTTGTTTATATAAACAAAGTTTTCTTGGTTGCTTTCCCAGACTCTGGCAGTGTTCCCAGACCTGTTCCCAAAACAATAGATTTGGTTTGAAAAAATAACACTGAGTTTGGTTGTCTTCCTGGACAATGTTTTCAAAACAGGCCAAACCTAACCAAAATATCCCACTTCTGACACCAAAAAATGTTGTGCGTTTGGAGCTGGCTTCCTGCCAAGTCTCCAAAACTTGACAACAGGGACTGCTTCCCAGAGGGAAGAAAAAAAAAACCAAGCAGCCAAAATTCTAGCAAAAATATATATTTTACATAAAAAATAGATATATACTGTGAGAGTATTATATATATATATATATCTATATCTATAACCCCAGAAACCCCAAATAGCTTCCCAAAGGGAAGAGGGGAAGGGAGAAGGGAAACAGGATAAAATACGACGAAAAAGGGACAAAAACAAAACAGGTCTGCACGATCTTAAAAACCTGGTAACCAGCAAACTGAAGAATTGGCAAGAGTTCACCACTTCCCTTGAGAAAAAGCAGGACGTCTGGACGCGGCCCAGCACTCTCCCCTCACACGTGGCCGATAACAGCAGTCACTGTAGGCCTCAGCTCCAGATAAGCCAGATCAAGACAGGGACCACCGTTCTTCAACCTCGCCGGAAAGGAAGAGAGCGAACTCTCTTATCTATGCCCTATTTATACCCCAGGTTACGTAAAGGAATAGAATGGAATACTTCCGTGTTCACCTTCCTAGTTCCTTCCTGGTTACAAGCTGGTCTCCAGGAAGGCCTAGACTGAAACCATCACAAAGAGAGACAAAAATTCTCTTTTTTTCCTAAAAGCTTTTGCTATTGCCTTTCACTATGTAAATTGGTGTCATTTTAACCAAGAATATTTAAGTTTATCTCCAGAAAACCAGAACACTACAGCTTTAAAAGCTTTTTCCCTATTTTTTCATTAATTTCCCAGTGGTTCTATTTGAACTATTAAAAATAAAAGTTATTAGAAGTTATTAGATTCTCAAATACATCCACACACATGCAATTATCATAACAATGTTATTCAAATAATAAGTATAGAATCTTAAACATCCCCATATTTGTTACATTCAAACATTCCCAAAACATTTTGCTATCACAAAACAACATACATAATGCCAACAAGAGTGCAAAATAGCTGCTTGGAAGTCACAACTACCTGAGAGACTGAATTAAACCTGGTTGCAATTGCTCTAACTAATATTATTAAGAAATGAGGACTGTAAAATGTTCCAGAAAAAACTTAACAGGACCAACAATGGAATCTCCAAAGAAAACTACACAACGAAAGATCATCCTTAAAGCCTTCAGCCAAAAAGCAAAAGACACTATAACATAGAGTAACTCACCACTATTGCTTCAAAAACTACAGATTCACCTAATCCTCACATCTGTTCCTGCCCACTTTTCATCTGAAATAGATTGAACTGTTATTAACATATTTGCCAAGATTGTTTTTAAAGATAAAGAACGACTACAAGAAATAAGTAAATGGAACATATACATCTGGACAAACAAAAGAAGACGATGAAACAATAAGGTACAAACCGTGGACCGGGACTCTATATAAGTTTTACAACTTACACATATACGCAAGACATTTAAATTATTTTGTAATTAACCTATGAATGTTATAATTGATTCATGCTATGCTATAGAGTTACTTTCACATCTCGAAGCCTCCTTCCTTCAAGATTTCACTAACCCTCATTTACCTAGAAAAATACACACCACATAATTCCTTGTTAATCACACAAAATCTAACTCTTACATAAGACACATCCATTCACACACATTCCAAATTGAATAATACAACAATACACACTAGAAAAAGGCAAAAGATACTACCAAATACTAATTTAATTGTTTTGCAATTTCAAAAATTCCAAAAACCATAAACACAAACAATAATCCTGTATATTATTCAACAAAAGCTAAAACACATCTCACAAATCAGAAGATATTCCATTCCACAGACATACCGCACTCACCCACAGGACAAGCAATTGTAGAAAAAGCACACTACACACACAAAAAAAATGCTTCAAAGGCAAAAAAGAAGGGAGTCGGTATATAACTCCCAGGAACACATAGAAAACATCATATGTTCTAAATTTCTTAAACTGTGATGACACAGACCATAGCAGGTATGAATACCAACATAAAACTCAAATACTTTCATCTTCCAAAGCACCAGTTATGATTAAAAATCTAATATCTAGGCAATGGTCAGGACCAGTAGATCTCATAACTTGAAGGAGGGTATATGCCTGTGTATCCAAGGGTACCCAATTACAATGGATCCCTTCTAAATGTGTCAGGCCTTATATTAGCCCTCCCCCACAACAGAAACAATCACCAGAAAAAATGAGTGAAGAAACTGGATTTGAAGAAACATAACCAACAATAGTAAAAGGAACACACCACACATTGAGAAACATGCTATAAAAACACAAAAAAGGGGGGGAAAGAGATATGGGTCTGGTCCCTATATGTGTAAATCTGCATTAACACTTCTTCAAAACAGAAACAATCACAAAGAAGCAATAAATGATACAACAGAACCAAAAGAAACACACAAACAGTAACCAATACAAACCCAAAACTCCATGATTCAAACACAATAAAGGGTTTAAGAATGCATGTGTGAGGAGAGAATGAAACGGTGGCCACCGGAATGTGAATGAGAAAGTTGAGTGGAGATGTATGTGTGTGTGAACGCAAATACACTTTATAACAAAGACATCTTAAACACTCATTCAACAACACTACCTCAAACAACACTACCTCAAACACATCTACAACCCAATACATTTCTCTTTCAAATAAAGATGATGCCTTTACCCAATCACACAAAATCACCCTCAGATAAAAGGTTCTACACATCTGCAAACCCTGGGTAATTTAAGGTTGCTTGAATATTGCATGAACCAATAAAGTTGTAAACAGTTCAATAAAGGCCTTGTGACGATAGGCCCTGGTTTTCATAAATGGTTAAGATAAAATTGGTTACATTAAGGATGTTTAAAAAATGTATTGTTTTACAACTTGTTAATTATGTAGAGAAGGGGGAGATGTGGCAAGGAATTATGGGAGTTTTCCGGGTTCTCACGCATGCTCAATCAATACTTGATTGTCATAGATTGGAAGATCATGTGACATGTTTAAGCGCTGTATTTAAACTAAAGTGTTTTGTAATAAACCTTAATTCTGCCCTGGCACTTGATGGTGTCACCGGCAGGGTTCGTGCCTTAGAAATGGCCTCCAGAATGAGGCACTCAATCCCCGTTCCAGGGATTGACGTGAGGTTGACTGGCCAGTAGTTCTCTGGGTCCTCCTTCTTGCCCGTTTTGAAGACCATGGTGACATTTGCTTTCTTCCAGTCCTCAGGCATTTCTCCTGATCACCACAACCTTTCAAAGATGATCGTGAGTGACCTTGCTATGGTGTCCGCCAGCTCTCTCAGCACTTGTGGGTGCATCCCGTCAGGGCCCATGGATTTGTGGATGTCAAATTTGCCTAGGTGTTCTGTAACCCATAACTTCTTGACCAAGGGAAAGTCTTCCTTCTGACATTCCTTTACCCTGGTCTCTTGGGTCAGAGATTCCTGAGGACTGGTCTTGTCAATAAAGATTGATGCAAAGAAGGTGTTCAGTAACTCTGCCTTCTCTGCATCCTCTGCTACCAGAGTCCCACCTACATTTAGAATAGAATCATACAATCATTTAGGTTGGAAAAGATCTCTAAGATCATCAAGTCCAACCTTTGACCAAACACCACTATGTCAACTAAACCATGGCACTAAGTGCCATGTCCAGTCTTTTCTTGTACACTTCCAGGGATGGTGACTCCACCACTTCCCTGGGCAGCCCGTTCTAATGCTTGACAACCCTTTCAGTGAAGAAATTCTTCCTGATGTCCTACCTGAACGTCCCCTGGCACAGCTTGAGGCCATTTCCTCTTGTGCCTGGGAGAAAAGGCTGACCCCCACCTTGCTACAACCTCCTTTCAGGAAGTTGCAGAAAGCAATAAGGTCTCCCCTGAGCCGCATTTCCTCCAGGCTAAATAACCCCTGCTCCCTCAGCTGCTCCTCATATGACTTACCATTTACACCTGTATTGGATCTGGCTGAGATGAGTTCATTTCCCCATAGCAGCTCTCACAGTGCTGTGCTTTGCATTGGCAGCTAGAAGGGTATTGATAACACACCAGTGTTTTGGCTACTGCTGAGCACAGCATCAGTACTGTAACATTCCTTCCCCAATTGAGGGCAAGATCCTGGGAGGGGACGCAAGTAGGCCAGCTGACCCAAACTGACCAAAGGGATATTCCATACAATATGACATCAGCTCAGATATAAAAGGTAAGGTCCCTGAGGCGCGGGGGGGAAGCCCCTGGCCGTGCCTGGCACCCACCACGCG
>NW_020924928.1:102546-198188 GCF_003984885.1 Neopelma chrysocephalum
GAAGCCCCTGGCCGTGCCTGGCACCCACCACGCGGTCCCCCGAGGCGTGGGGGGGAAGCCCCTGGCCGTGCCTGGCACCCACCACGCGGTCCCCGAGGCGCGGGGCTCCAAAGGAGTATCGATGGGCTTTTGGTGTAGCTACTGTGAATAGAGAAGATCAAACAATTATCTATCCTGCCTGGCCTCTCAAAGGATCCTTCCATCGTGGGATTGCTGCAAGTCAAAGACCAACAAGTGCCCATTGCCACCAGAACAGTGCACCGATGTCAGTATCGCACCAACCAAGACTCCATAACTCCCATTCTGGAACTAATTCATCGACTGGAGAAACAGGGCGTGATCAGCAGAACCCGCTCACCCTTTAACAGCCCCATATGGCCAGTGCGGAAGTCTAATGGGGAGTGGAGGCTGACAGTGGACTATCATAGTCTGAATGAAGTCACGCCGCCTCTGAGTGCCACTGTGCCAGACATGTTGGAACTTCAGTATGAGCTGGAGTCAAAAGCAGCGGAGTGGTGCCACAGTTGATATCGCTAATGCGTTTTCTCAATCCCTCTGGCAACAGAGTGCAGGCCACAGTTTGCCTTCACCTGGAGGGGTGTCCAGTATACCTGGAATCGACTGCCCCAGGGGTGGAAGCACAGCCCAACCATCTGCCATCGACTGATGCAGACTGCACTGGAACAGGGGGAAGCTCCAGAACACCTGCGATATATCGATGATATCATTGTGTGGGGCAAGACAGCATAAGTTTTTGAGAAAGGGAGGGAAATAATCCAAATTCTTCTGAAAGCTGGTTTTGCTATAAAACAAAGGGACCTGCATGGGAGATCGAGTTCTTGGGAATAAAATGGCAGGATGGATGCTGTCATGTGCGCATGGATGTGATGAACAAAATAGCAACTATGTCTCCACCGGCTAACAAGAAGGAAACACAAGCTTTCCTAGGCCTTGTGGGGTTCTGGAGGATGCACATTCCAGGTTACAGTCAGCTTGTGAGCCCCCTCTATTGAGTGACCTGGAAGAAGAACCATTTTGAGTGGGGCCTTGAGCAACAACAGGCCTTTGAGCAGATCAAACAGGAAATAGCTCGTGTGGTAGCTCTGGGGCCTGTTTGAACAGGACCAACTGTGCGAAATATCCTCTACACGGCAGCTGGGGAGCATGGTCTCACCTGGAGCCTCTGACAGAGAACATCAGGAGAAACCTGACATCGACCATTAGGGTTTTGGAGCCAGGGTTATCGAGGATCAGAAGCCCACTACACACCAACTGAAAAGGAGATATTAGCAGCCTATAAGGGGGTTCGAGCACCCTCAAAAGTTGTTGGGACAGAAGCAGGTCTCCTCTTGGCACCGTGTTTGCCCGCGCTGCACTGGATGTTCAAAGGGAACATCCCCTCAACATACCAGGCAACCAGTGCTACATGGAGTAAGTGGGTAGCTTTGATTACACAATAAGCCCGAATGGGAAAACCCAATTTCCCAGGAATCCTGGATGAGATTATGGACTGGCCAGAAGGCAGGGATTTTGGAGCATTGCCTGAAGAGGTGACTCGTGCCCAAGAAGCCCCACCATATAATGAGCTACCAGAAAATGAAAAAAACTATGCTCTGTTTACTAATGGATCCTGCTGTGTGGTAGGAAACCATTGGAGGTGGAAAGCTGCTGTGTGGAGTCCCACACAATGGGTCATTGAGCCTGCTAAAGGAGAGGGCGAATCAAACCAATTTGCAGAAGTGAAAGCCATCCAACTAGCCCTAGAGATTGCCAAATGAGAAAAGTGCCCTGTACAGTATCTCTATACTGACTCCTGGATGGTAGCTAATGCCCTGTGGGAGTGGCTACAGCAATGGAAGAAGTGCAATTGGCAACGCAGGGGTAAATCCATCTGGGCTTCTTCACTATGGCAGGACATTGCTGCATAGGTGGAAAACATGACTGAGGGTGCACCATGTAGATGCTCACATGACCAAAAGTTATGCCACTGAAGAACATCAGAACAATAAGCAGGTGGATAAGGCTGCCAAGATTGGAATAGCTCAAGTAGACTTAGACTAGGAGTGGAAGGGTGAGCTATTTATAGCCCGATGGGCCCATGAAACATCAGGACATCTAGGAAGAGATGCAACATACAGATGGGCTTGTGATCAAGGGGTGGACCTGACCAGAGAGGCCATCGCACAGGTTATTCATGAATGTGAAACGTGGCAGTCAAGCGAGCCATGCGAGTAAAATCTCCCTGGAATAGAGGGCGGTGGCTGGATTTCCAATATCGTGAGGTCTGGCAAGTTGCCTCCATTGGACCACTGCCACGAACACACCAGGGCAAGAGCTACATACTCACCATGGTGGAGGCAACGACTGGCTGGTTGGAAACATATCCTGTAAACCAGGCCACTGCTTGAAACACCATCTTAGGCCTTGAGAGGCACATTCCGTGGCAACATGGTACCCTGGAGAGAAAAGAATCAAATAATGGGACTCACTTTTGGAATAATCTTATAAGCTCTTGGGCAAAGAAACGGCATTGAGTGGATCTATCACATCCCTTATCACACATAAGCCTCTGGAAAGACTGAGAGGTATAATGGACTGTTGAAGACTATGTTAAGAGCATTAGGTAATGGGACATGGAAGCATTGGGAGGCAAATTTAGCTGAAGCCACTTGGCTAGTCAACGCTAGGGGATCTGCCAACCGCCCTGGTCCTGCCCAAACCAAACCCCTACATACTGTGGGAGGAGATAAGGTCCCCATACCACACATGGGGAAGTGGCTGTGGAAGTCAGTGTGGGTTTCTCCTCCGATGGGGAAGGGCAAACCCATCCATGGGATTGTCTTTGCTCAGGGACGACCAGGGTGTACCTGGTGGATAATGCAGAAGGATGGGGAGACCTGGTATGTGCCTCAAGGAGATTTAACCATGAGGAAAAAATATTCTGTGTTCTAAGTTGTATGTTGCAGGAAGTAAAGTAGCAGGACAATGAAGAACGAATTTTGCAAGGAGACCACAACAGTGACCTGAGCCGGGCTGGTGTCAGTGCCCAGTGATGTTTCTTCTAGTGTCCTGAGTACCCATCCTGATGGAATGGAGCCCAAGATCTGGAGGGGTGGAAGAAGGCCATAAAATAGGAAAAAAATAATATCTATCTGTAAAAGGATGGGAGATAGTCATAAGATACATATGTATTATGTGCTATCTGAGTATGACGCAAATGGTATGGAATAAGGGGTGGAGACTGTGTATTGGATCTGGCTGAGATGAGTTCATTTTCCCATAGCAGCCCTCACAGTGCTGTGCTTTGCATTGACAGCTAGAAGGGTGTTGATAACACACCCGTGTTTTGGTTACTGCTGAGCACAGCACCAACACTGTAACATTCCTTCCCCAATCAAGGGCAGGATTCTGGGAGGGGACACAACCAGGCCAGCTGACCCAAACTAACCAAAGAGATATTCCATACCATATGATGTCAGCTCAGATATAAAAGCTAAGGAAAGGAGCAGGAAGTAGGGCATTCGTTGTTTCCAATGGCTGCCTGCTAAGAAACCAGTATGCGTTGTTGAAGCCCTGCTTCCTGGGAAGTGGCCCACCATCGCTGCTGATGGGAAGTAGAGAATAAACCTTGCTATTTTTCGCTTCGCCTTTGCACGCGCAAACCTTTGCTTTGCTTTTGCCTTAGTAAACTGCCTTATCCCAACCCGTGAGTTGTTTTCCATATTATTCTCTTTCCCCTTTCCAGCTGGGAAGGGGAGTGATAGAGCGGCTGGGTGGGCACCTGGCATCCAGCCAAGGTCAACCCGCTACACCAGGGGACCTTACTTACCTATTCCCTTAGCAGCCTGAAATCTGCTCTCCTTATGTCCAGAGTTGAGGTTTTGATGGCACCTTTCCTCCTGTCAACAAAAATTTTAAACTTGATCATTTCATGGTTGCTGTGGCCAAGATGGCCACCAACCTCCACTTTGCTCACGAGATCCACTCTGTTGATAAACAGCAGATCAAGGAGAGCATCTTTCCGAGTTGGGTCCCTTGGGACCTGTTCCATAAAGTTGTAACCCAGGATTTTTAGGAATCTTCTGTCCCAGGTTGTACCAGCTGTGTGATGCTCCCAGTTAATTTCTGGCAAGTCCCCCATAAGGACAAGGGCAGTTGACTTGGAAGTGTCCCTTAGTTCCTCAAACAATAATTTGTTGGCGTCATTGTCCTGGCTGGGATGTCTATAGTAGACTCCCATGATGTCATCTGCATTATTTGTTTGCCCCTTGATTCTTACCCAGAGGCTCTCAACTGTGCCATTTCCACCTGTGAACTCCATACATTCTAACCCTTCTATTACATACAGTGCCATCCCTCTGCCTCTTCTGCCCTGTCTATCTCTCCTGAAGAGCCTGTAACCATCTAACAGGGCACTCCAGTCACAGGTCTCATCCCACCAGGTTGCACTTATGCCAATGATGTCAAATCTCTGGGACTGGGCCAAAACTTTGAGCTCCTCTAGTTTGTTCCTCATGCTGCGTGCATTAGTGTAGAAACATTTCAGGTGTGGTACATTGTAGCCAACACCACTTGAGGCAGATTGAGGGATCCCATTAGTACTCTTTTCTTCAAGTTTTGGCACACCATCCTGTGGGGTGAAGTCGCAGCCCCACAATTGAAGCTTGAGAGGTTTGAGGTATTGCAAAGTGTTAGGCTGTGTTCCATGGGAACAGTGGAGCTAATTAGATAGTTTCCATAGACACAGCCTTGAGTTATAAAGAGTACAAGGTTAAAGCTGTTTGGCTGAGTGCAGGTGCTGCATGCCTAAATGTTTTTGCAAGAATATGTTTATATTGTATGCGTGAGAAAGTTGAAGGGAGCGATCTCAATAAAAGCTGCCTGCTACGCTGAGCAGGCAGACATCTCTCTGTCTCATCACCTTATTGTGTGTCGTGTGTTTCTTCCCCCACAGACCAAGACCTACCGACAGATACCCTACGACACCATCCCATCGCTCATCACTGGCGAGCCTGGTTTTGTCCCTTCCCCCTTCCAAGCTAATTTAAAGCTCTGTCAATGAGCCCTGCTAGCTCCTGTGCTAGAACTTTTTCCCCTCTGAGAAAGGTGCATCTCATCAGGTGTCAGTAGACCAGGTGTTGAGTGGATCATCCCATGGTCAACAAACTCCAAATTTTTCCATTTACACCAACCTGGGAGCCATGCATTGACCTGATGGATCTGCCTATTCTTATCAATATTATTCCTCGTTACCAGAATAATTGAGGAAATCACTTACCTGTGCTCCTGATCCCTCTACCAATTGTCCCAGGTGTCAGAGACTGAAACAGTTAATGACTTACACATTTCTAAGATCACCAAAAGACTTTTGCAAACTGAAAAAAGCAGATGCTCACCCAGCAAAGCCCACCCCTCCCTGAATACTGCCAAAGGACCTTCAGATCAGATAAGTGGGTACCAATGTCCAACTATCCTGGGCACAGATGCATACCTGAAGCTACAAACTGGATTTCCAGATAAGGGAAGAGGTTAAGAAGAGGCGAATCCTGCAAGGTGGGAGAATTCTTCTTATCATACCAATGTCCTCCCTTTACATGATAACTCTGCGCATCTAGCCTGGGCTATCCATCTCAAATATCGGACCATGATGGACCATGATTGATGCTGACACAATAGGCAGCTGCAGCTGTCTTAGGAGATGTCAGAGACTCAGTGACATGTCCCATGACACTATCCATTGTAAAACTCCCCACCCCGGAGAGGTACAAGACATTCCCACCTGAGCTAGAAGTGTATAATAACTCATAACATCTTTGAGTTTGGTGGGGGGCTTCCCCCAGCCCCAACAGACCAAGACCACCACTTCAACCAACAGACATGGAAGCTGTGACAACCAAGTTTCATCGCTGGACCCAGTGGATGGTGACTATACACATCTTTCCACCCTTATCCTTTCTTTCCCTTATGCATTTCCTTAAGTGTTATCTTTATGCTTTAATAGTGCTGTATCGCTATGCTTTAATATTGCTATGCTTTAACAATGCTATATTGCTATGTTTTAATACTGCTATGCTTTAACAATGCTTTATTGCTATAGATGCTTTAATATTGCTATGCTTTAATAGTGCTATATTCCTATGCTGTAATGTTGCTATATTGCTATAGATGCTTTAATATTGCTGTATTGCTATAGATGATAACACCCAAACCAGCAACATACCTGTTTACCTTTGAAACAAAATTGTTCTAAAATAAACCTTACAGATATATGTTTACAAACACCAATTATTCAGTGTTGTTTCACTCTAATCCATCCCAAGGGATTTATTAATAAGAACCTGGGTTACCCTCCCCTTCTAGGGCGGGTTGCAATGCCAGGGCCCTGAAGTCTCTTTTGATTGCCCTCAGACTTCTCTTTGTTATTTTGTCACTGCCAGCTTGAACAACTAATAGCGGATAGTAATCAGAGGGCCTTACTAGACTGGAGAGTTTTCCAGTCATGTCCCTTATCCAAGCCCCTGGGAGACAGTAGACTTCCCCGTGAGTTGGGTCAGGTCTGCATATCGGGCCCTCTGTTCCCCTTAGAAGGGAGTCTCCTATTACGACAATCCTTCTTTTCCTCTTAACAGGGGAGGTCTTGATGCAGGGTACAGGTGATGTTGTTTTAGGAGGCCCCACTACCCCAGAAGGACCTTCACCCACCTCATCATTTGTCCGGCCTTCTAGTTCCAGAGCCTCATACCTGTTTTCGAAGGTGCCAGTCCCACCTGTCAAATTCTGAGAAGGAGGAAGAACCTTCCTCCTGGTACGTGCAGGGACCAGCTTCCAGCCTTCATCTTTAACAGACACCTGAGTAACAGTCCTTTGAGTAATTATCCTGCAGGGTTCCAAGTCCACCTGCTTCTCCACTACAATGGAGGTTTGAGATTCTCAAGAGTCTTGAGATTGTAGTGTCTCTGAAAATAATTGGTCTATCTCTTGCTTGTTTGCTCAAATACTACTAAGCCTGTTCACTTCTTCCCGTAGCTCCTTCACCTGGCAACACAGCTCTTCAACCACAGCCCGCCTTCTGCAAAATAACTGCATCTGCCTCAGCCTTGCAAAGAGGCATCAGGCACTCCTGGCAACCTGTGACTTGGAGAGCTGCATCTACCATCAGCAGGTTTGGCTGGCTGGAGTCCTCTGATATGGCTGGTACAGTGACTCCCCCAGGGATTGAGCTTTACAGAGTGTCAACACCATAACTGAGGAAGCTTAAACTAATGTGCTAATAACACTGGGGCTGAAAGGATCTCTTTGCTCTTCCTTACCAGCTACTGAGTCGGTTTGCTGCCTCTATTGGCTGCTCCTGAGTGATCAGAGAGGAGCCCTTCCTGCTTGCCCTGCCTACACGAACTGCCATGCCACGCCCCTATTTGCCCGCTCCTGTTCACTGTGCTCTGGGTCGCTTGCACTCCCTGGAATCATTTAAATTCCCCTCAGTCACTACCAGCACTGCCCTCTCCTCGCCTGGTTGCCTGCCGAGGGCTTCCAGGTCGCAGGGCTGCTGTTTGGGTGTTCCTGGAGTCAGGAACCCCCCTGTACATCTGGCTCTCACCCCCTGGACTTCTCTTCACTCATGGCTGCCCGAGCCTCAGTGACTGAGGGTTTGTATAGTTCTTACTGGTTTTAAATTCCCCTTGGTTGCTCCGGGCACCTCCCCCTACTCACCTGGTTTGCTGCAGAGGTCTTCTGGATCGTGGGGGCACTGTTCCCCTTTTTTCTTTGGTTCTTCTTTGTAAACCACACAGGCACTATTGTTACCGACCTTGTTCTCATTCTTTGCTTTCATGCTCCATTTTCTGCCACAGTCAGGTATGTTTTTGGAGGCAACCAAACAAGTTTCCTCCATGTTTCCTCTCCTGCAACACCTTCAGCTTTTGATCTTCTGCATATCTTTCCAATCTTTGTCATGAGGATTTGCCGCCTTCTCTTGAACTGGTGGCCACTGCTGCAATGTGCATCTTCTTTGTGCTATGTGTGGGATGTGGACTGGAGAAAAATTGAATTATTTTTTGTCCTATTTTTGCTTTGTTTAAGAGAAATTTGAAGCATATTTGAAGGGGGCTCTTGGTGCTTGGACCAAAATCAACCAAACTATGGGGAGACTCGACCTCCTTCTTGGTGAGGAGCACAGGCCAGCTAGAGAATCCCTGTAGGACTTTGAAGAGGTTAAATTAAAGGAAAAAAGCAGACGCATTATTTAAAAATGCAGAAAATAGTATGTTCAAAAAAATAGTCAACATATAATTAAAAAATTGGGCACACACACACAAAACGAAAGTAGAGTTATTTTCATGATCCAAATAGAGTTACCAAGGATGACAGGAATACTTAGTGATTGCAGACACCTGAGTAATTGCATTTATTTATCTGAATAAAATTTCTGCCATCAGGTTCCCTGTTGAATGCCACACATTTCTCAAGGAAAACAGATTACATTTTAAGTGTTCCTGCTTGAATGATCCTCTATTCCCTGTATTCACATACATATCATTGTATGTCCATGACCCTTTGACAGTGATAATGTCAGATTCTTATTTACCCAGCAGCTGCTAATGCCAGCCTGGATTAATTTACATTACAGGTATTATTTACAAGGAAGGGCTATTGCTAGGCCTTATGTGGCTTTGCTTGAGTTTATGAAACCTTAAGATTGTATGACTGTGGCTGAGCCTTTATGCAAGGAACTGGCTCAAAAGTGAAGTCAGGTGCTGGATTTCCTTTGTGTTGAGGGCTTTGGATCACTGAGGGTGCCGGATGTCCTACCAAAGTGATGGGGGAGGAGAGCATTCATAATAGCTTGTAGCAGCACTAATAAGATCTACTGACACAACAGAGATGCAAAAGCAAATGAAATTCAGGAGCCACTTCATAGAATCATTGAATTGTTTAGATTGGAAAAGACCTTTAAGATCATTGAGTCCAGCCTTTAATCCAGCACTGCCAAGTCCACCACTAAACCATGTTCCTAAGCACCACTTCTATGCATCTTTAAAATTTCTCCGGGGATGGTGACTCCACCATTTCCCTGGACTGCTTGTTCCAGTGCTTGAAGTTCACAGCCCATTGTTTGATATCTGTAGACTGGTCATGAATCACTCATGCCACTTTGTGGATAGAACCTTATGTCTCCCACCCCATGGTGAGTCATTTGGCTGGACTTCACTGGCCTTTCCCAAGTGGTCTGCAGCCCCAGAGCTGCTCTGCATCTGCTGCAGGTGGGACACCAGATGTGTCTTTCTCTATCCCTATGTTTGATGGATATAGCTTTTATCACCCAGCTGAAAAGCCAGGGAGTCCTGAGATTTGGTCTTCAGGTGGATTGAAGAGTGTCTCAAGACATAATACTAAAATATTTGTAAAAGGCTACATTTTGTCCTAATTCAAAAAAGAAACTGAGGTTTGATTGGATTAGAGGATATGTTAATTATCCATGGACCATCTTCTCTCTGGGATGACAAAAGGCTGTTTTCACTATTTAGCTGGTTGAGGTTAGGCTGGGCTCTCAGCAGTGCGACCTCCAGTTTTCCTCAGAATGAGGGGGAAAGTTAGTTAGGTACCACCAACACATATTGACTATTTTTGATATAAAACCCAAGAAAAACAAGTGAAGCACAATACAATTGTTCACTACCTGCTGACCAATGCCAAAACCCCTCCCCAAACCCTGATCAACCCCCCCTTCCGGGTAACTCCTTTAGTTTATATACTGGACATGACACTCTATGGTATGGAATATCCCTTTGACCAGTTTGGGTCACCTGTCCCAGCTGTGCTCCCTCCCAGCTTTTTGTGCACCTCCTCACTGGCAGAGCATGGGACACTGAAAAAGTCCTTGACTTAGGGTAAACACTGCTTAGTAGCAACCAAAATATCAGTGTGTTATCAACATTATTCTCATACTGAATCTAAAACACAGCACTGTACTGGCTACTGAGAAGAAATTAATTCTATCCCTGCTGAAACCAGGACATCAAGTCTTGCCAATCTCCCTCTTGCAAACAAGGTCAAGAGCCAAGGACTGATTTCCATATGGCTCTTTGGCCATCAGTGCCCTGAAATTGTTTAGGATTGAACATGATGGGTTATAAATGTGCATGAGACAGCAGCTCACGTCAAACTGTTTCAAGGCTGCATATTCACGGTAGTATAGAACTGCATGTGTGACCTCAAACTTTAGAACTCCTCCATTCTCTACTTTTTCTGGGTAAAGTTTAATCTTATTTGGTCTATTGATAACAAATGTGTTTACAACGGGTGCATTACACAGCACAGTACTGAGGAGCAGGGCAGCCACAATGTGTGGCACACACAGACCTTGAGAATGGAAGCGTCCAACACAGTTGCATTGTGTTCAATGTTTCCATACTTAAAAGTTCCAGGCATTGGTCACCTATGCTTTTTTGTTATTATTATATAAAAAATGGATCACGAGATGAGAACAGGTGTAGCTGTGCTGTATCTAGGGCTAAGTCTGGATGGTATTTTGCAGGCAGATGTGAGTTTTCTGCCTTGCTGAGAAAAGAACCAGCTTTGAAATGGAAGGTTGGTGGTTGTGTCAATTCTGGCCTGATTTGGGGTTGATATATGGTGCATCTGAGAGTTTGCATGGATATGTCCTAAGGGTTAACAGCCGTAAGGTCTCACTGAGCAACTGGGAACTGGATTCCTGTAAAGGCAGATGAGTGGTGAAATATGCCCGTATGCTTATGCAGAGGGTAATCTCATCTTTAAAATAAGAACAATATTTATTATAATTTATTATGATTACAAATGAGAGAAGTTCAGCAGTATTAAGGGCTGGAATGCATGGCTGGTAGCCAGATCCCATCATACCAGAATCCAAAGAGATGTAGCCGGACGGTTTGGCACAGGATTAGGTGTACTAAACACCATAGACCAAGAAGTGTGTGATGGTTTCAATCTAGGCCTTCCTGGAGACCAGCTTGTAACCAGGAAGGAACTAGGAAAGTGACAAAGGAAGTATTCCATGCTATTCCTTTACGTAACCTGGGGTATAAATAAGGCATAGATAAGAGAACTCGCTCTCTTCCTTTCCGGCGAGGTTCGAGAACGGTGGGTCCCTGTCTTGGTCTGGCTTATCTGGAGCTGAGGCCTACGGTGACTGCTGTTGTCTGCCACGTGTGAGGGGAGAGTGCTGGGCCGCGTCCAGACGTCCTGCTTCTCTCAAGGGAAGTGGTGAGATTTTGCCAGTTCTTTAGTTTGCTGGTTACCGGGTTTTTAGATTGTGTAGACCTGTTTTGGTTTTGTCCCTTTTCATCCTATTTTGTCCTTTTTCCCTTCTCCCTTCCCCTCTTCCTTTTAGGAAGCTATTTAGGGTTTCTGGGGTTATAGGTATATAATATTCTCATTGTATATATCTGTTTCATATGTAAAATATATATTTTTGCTATAGCTTTGACTGCTTGGTTTTTTTCTTCCCTCTCTGGGAAGCAGTCCCTGTTGTCAAGTTTCAGAGACTTGGCAGGAAGCCAGCTCGAAACTTGCACAAAGTGTTAGTGAATAAACTAAGTGCCGTCACTTCTGATCTGGGAATGCTCAAAGTCCCTTTAAGATCATCTTTGCTCACTGTGGCAGAAACACAATCATTGGCAGTCAGATTGTTGACATTAGTAGCTAACCACACTGCAGAAGATTTTACCAAGATTACCGACTACGCTGGCAGCATCCATAAAAGGTTTGCACTTGCGATTCAATGTCTCCAAACTCAACAGTGGGTACAATCTGTAGCTGCAGGAATATTAAGAGAAGGAACTTCAGGAATACTGCCACAAGAAATAAGAGAAATAATAGCTAGAAACAGTTCCACTACACAATTTGAGAAAAATTACCAAGTGTGGTGACAGTTAGTGAACTTCACTTACAATCCTCAACATGAACAAATTGAAGCTTATGTACTCACTATCAGTGCAGCCAAAGAAAAGGCCATCTTTCCTATCTTGACATTAGGAGCCATACACCAAAACATAATTATCAGACCCATAGGCCATAATGTTTGGGCAAGTTACGATCACACCAAGAAAAAGTGGCAGTCAGTCAGTACTGAGGCATGTATTCCTAAAGGACAATTAAGATATATCTGTGAAAATGCTGTAGTAGAAAATGAAGATTTATGCTTAGATACTGAAGATAGTGTGTGTACCTTTGAGATGCTTCCCCATACTAAAACCCAATCACAAGTCTATTACGTAGGAAATGGATGTGCATGTGTTAGAACCTCTTGTGTTAATTTTACCATAGATACTTGTCATGAAGTGGTGAACGGTACTAATTTTTGCGCATGTAATTTTACTCGAATCATAGGCTGTGACTTTGTTTATATTTTTCCAGTGACTACTAGACAACTGATTGAAGCTGATTATACAATGTATCATGATGTGCCAAAATTGCAGATGGGAATGAACACTGATCTTTTTAAAGCAATACTTAGACATCCTGATATAAAAGAACTGGTCCAGGAAGTGAACAGAACGACTCAGTGAATGCTCTGGTGTGGGGTGAAGTCGTAGCCCCACAATTGAAGTTTGAGGTATTGCAAAAGTTAGGCTGTGTTCCATGGGAGCAGTGAAGCTAATTAGATAGTTTCCATGAACACAGCCTTGAGTTGCAAAGAGTACAAGGTTAAGACTGTGTGCAGAGGCAACTCTGTGCCCAGTGCCTGTGGCGCCGACCTTGGGCAGTGCTGTGCCTTGTGCGGCGCTGGCTACGGGGGCACGACCGCGGCCCTGAGGGCCAGCGCAGCGGACGGTGGGGGGGTCTGTTTCCCCCACGCTGCTGACAACCATGGTCCCGAGTGGTATGAAGGGCGGCGGGTGTTTCCCCTGACAACCCCCCTCTCCCTTGCAGCGTGCCTGCAGCAGCGCTGACCCCGGGGGGGCTGGCGTGCTGGCAACGGCGGCCGCAGTGTTAGGCGGTGCAGTGGGGGGAATGTCTATCTTCTCCCCTGTTTTACACCACCACCTTCTCCCCCTCCCCCCCCTCCCCAGAACGTGTCCATCTGCAGCTGTTCCTCTCCTCCTATGTATCATTCTTTTTCTGCAGACCACATAGCTAAAGTTGCGATATGAGGAGAGCAAAGGCAATTTGACTCCTCTTCTTGATTTTTTTCCGAATAAACCCTACCTCTATTCCCCCTCCTCCCCCTCCCTCCCTCCCTCTCCACGGGAGACTCAGGGGGGGGGCAAAGAGCGGGAAAAGGTGAAGAAGGAAAGACAAAAGGGGGTAGTCTTGCCCCCTGCAGAAGTTATTCTGTTGCCTAGAGATCCTGGTTCTTTTTGGGAAGGTGTACGATAACAGGCTACCCTGAGTGGAAACTGGAATTTTTGTGATAAAATAAGGGTGTCCTTGTTCTATGAAACAGTTTGAAACTTCCCAGGATGGTATCCTGGCCTTTCTTGTTGTACTTGTCTTTTGCATGGAAAGTTGTACAAGATTTCTAATTTAATGTTACCAAATGTGGCGTACATTCCCCTCCAGTTATGAGACTGATAAGAAGTACACAGCTAATAACTACTTAAAATATGTGTGTGAGTGACAGATGACTGAGGTGGCCACCTATGCATGCTGAGAAAAAGACTGTGTGAGAGAGAGAAACTGTGTGGAAATGCAACTATGTAGACTTAAAAAATACTTTCGGTAAGTGTCAAGATTTTAAAAAGATGTGTAACATGATCCTGTTGAACCATAGTGAGTCCTTATTCTGGATGGTATATGAACTCTTCAAATTCCCACTATAAGTAATTCCACTCTTATGGAACCTGATGAGGTTTTGGTTATGTTCATCAAGAGGATTCTCCTCAATTTGTGGAACTTCGAGCTGTAACTCTTGCTTTTCAGTTATTTCCTAATCAACCTTTAAATGTGTCCATTTCCAGGTCTTACTTTACTTTAAAGAACTCCTTTGTAGAAATTAGAATCTGACCAGGAATCCCTGCACAGCCAAAAGGGGGGGCCTTGTACTTCTGGAAGATTGGTGATTGTGGTTGTGTTGCTGATGCTGCCTTGTCCAGTGTCGTTCCTGCAAAAGGGCCCTGCAGGATACCATACAGGCAGTCTTTTCTGCACAACTACAGATAAGGGGGAATTGTGGGGTGAAGTCGTAGCCCCACAATTGAAGTTTGAGGTATTGCAAAAGTTAGGCTGTGTTCCATGGAAGCAGTGAAGCTAATTAGATAGTTTCCATGAACACAGCCTTGAGTTGCAAAGAGTACAAGGTTAAGACTGTTTGATAATGTGCAGGTGCTTGAATTCCTGGATGTCTTTGTGAGAATATGTTTATGTTGTGTGTGGGAAAGTAGAAGTTAGCAAGCTCAATAAAGGCTGCCTGCTGCGCTGAGCAGGCAGACATCTCTTTGTCTCACCTTCCTAGTGTGTCTTGTGTGTCTTTCTTCCCCCATTGGACCAAGGCCTCACGACAAGATACCCTGCGACACTCTGGCAAGTAGAACATGATGCTGAAAAAAACCGTTTTAACTAAAGTGGAACAAGTGGGAGAGCATCATTGGTGGCACATCTTTATGGGGTACTCCCCTACAGCATCACAAGTGTTTCACTATTTGATACATCCAATATTGGTTTTAGTAGCCACTATGATTCTGCTATCCCTCTTAAATGCCTGGCTATGGTACAAATTGGGTACCATAGTCAAAAGGATGCAGATAATGTGGGCAGTGATGCATACCTATCAAAACCCATTAGAACTAGAGGAAAGAACTTGTAAGTCAAAAGAAAAGGGGGGAACTGAAACAGGAGCCAGGCCTAAAAGAGTTAACTGAGATATCTTGGCCTGCTAAGAAACCTCAATACCTGTTTTGCTAGAAGGCATTTTAGGAGCACTGGTTAATATCATGTTCTGTTCTGCTCACTGGACCAAAGGCCTTATTATAGAAAGAATAGGAGTAGTACACACACAGTAATAAATTAGGTAAACTAGACGTTTGAATAAGATCTAGAAGGCCCAGAGCCAGGATTTTGCAAGCTTGAAGAATTCAGGTCACCTAATTGAAGAGGTCAAATTGAGGAAGACGTCCATGGCGACCACCAGAGGGATGAAGGTTTGAGGAGAAGACCCCCACAGTAGAAGACTGTGCATGTCTGGAAAGACTCCCCCCAGAGACCAGCCTACTTATTAATATGTATAATAAATGATGTAACCATGTACCTAAAGTGTATAAAATGGCTTAGTTTTGCACTTGGAAGTTAAGCAGGTTTGTCCAGCGCGAACTGGCTTGCTCCCAGCATTGAATAAACAAATACCTTGCTGCTTAAAGATAAAAAAATATCTCTGAGCAGTTTTTTGGACTGAGTTTTGCAGAATCAAGGTTCTGATTGACAGGAAACTGAACATGAGCCAGCAGTGTGCCCGGGTGTCCAAGAAGGCCAATGGGATCCTGGCCTGTATCAGGAATAGTGTGGTGTCTCAGTTTAATGAGACAGAAATGTTTGTCAAGGAGGGCGGGATATGAGAAAAACCAAGCTCCTCCTTCTGAATAATTATAACTTCAAAATTAAGAGACTCCAGTCAAAAAGGTGCGGAAAAAAAATAACAACTCTTTACTAAAGAATACATATATATATATAGGTAACACAACAAAGCAAGCAACAATTCTGTAACCAAACTTCCACCGAAAACATTTAGGTACTTTTTGCCTTTTGGCGCGGTTATAACCACAAACAGCAGGGGGAGCTGGCGCCTCGGGAGGCAGGGGCTGCAGTGCCTCACTCACAGTCACCAGGTGGCGCTGTTGGGCCTCCGGAGGAACAAGGGCTGCAGTTGCTCACTAATGGTCGGCAGGTGGCACTGTTGGGCTCTGGTGGCCGCCACATCTGTGGGACCCGGCGCGCGGGAAGCAGCTGGACGTGGGCCCCCACCGAAGGGAGAAGGGGAAAGCGTGGTTCCTGCTGTGGACTCACACTATCAAAGACTGTCTCTGGCTGGAACTCCCCTTCCTCATCAATGCGTGTAACCTGCCACCGACACAGAGAAGGAGGAGGAGGGGGAAGAGCAGCCTTTCTCCTCAAAAGTTCCAGATGGCACTGGCTTCTCCGATGAAATCCGAGGCAAGTCCAGGCAGTGGGCAGAACAGGGCGTGAGGGAACAGAGGCATACGGGGACCTCCCTCAGGGCCAAAAGAAGATAGATGACTCGGCCGAAAAAATGAACCCAGAGCCCTTCTCTCCACGCACAGGCTCCCAGAGTAAGGGCAAAAGTAAAGTGCAGTCGTCAGGAAAAAAAAACTTACCTCCCCCTACCTTCTCCCGAAGCCATTAGTTTGGAATGTGGGGCTATCAGCTAAACCTTTTGTGTGTGGCTTCATGCTGGCCATCCCTTCAGGTCAGGGGAATTCAGTCAGCTAGCTTCCTTCCCCCTTCCATTGCTCAACACAGTTTCTTTCACAGTGGTAAAGGGAAAACATTCAATGCAGGATTTTTTTCCATTAAAAAAGAAAACCTATGACATGTGGCCAGCAGGACCAGAAGTGATTCTTCCCCTGTACTCGGCACTGGTGAGGCTGCATCTTGAGTACTGTGTCCAGCTCTGGGTCCCTCAGTTTAGGAAGGACATTGAGGTGCTGGAGCATGTCCAAAGAAGGGCAACAAGGCTGATGAAGGGACTGGAGCACAAATCCTATGAGGAGAGGCTGAGGCTGGAGAAGAGGAGGCTCAGGGGAGACCTTATTGCTCTCTACAGCTACCTGAAAGGAGGTTGTAGTTAGGTGGGGGTTGGTCTCTTCTCCCAGGCAACCAGCAATAGGACAAGAGGACGAAGTCTGCACCAGGGGACATTCAGGTTAGACATTAGGAAGAAGTTCTTTACAGAGAGAGTGATCAGACATTGGAATGGGCTGCCCAGGGAGGTGGTAGATTCACCATCCCTGGAGGTATTTAAGAAGAGACTGGATGTGGCACTTAGTGCCATGGTCTAGTAGGCAAGGTGGTGTTAGGTCAAAGGTTGGACTTGATGATCTCAGAGGTCTTTTCCAACCTAGTTGATTCTGTGATTCTGTGATAACACACTGATGTTTTGTTTTTTTCCAAATCGTGTTTATCCTAAGTCAAGGACCACTTTTTTTCTTGTCTCATGCTCTGCCAGTGAGGAGGTATGCAAAAGAAACTGGGAGGGAGCTTAGCCGGGACAGGTGACCTGAAGTGACCAAAGGGATATTCCCCACCATAGATTTGTACCTCTGTAGTTGTCGTGGGTGTATGTGGTTTTTCCCCCCCTGGAGCCGATGATGGATGGCTCCAGGGCAGACTTCCTGGTGCGGACCAAGGAGGAGAGACAATTAGAAGTTTTAATAACGCCTCTGTGATAACAAATTTAGAGAAAAAACTTGTTGTGCAGAAGAATTTCCAGCCAGGGAAGAGCTGACCAAAGCTTCCGGGCGGCCCAGCCACCTCCCCCACCGCGGCGGGGGCGGGGGGGGGGGGGAGGGGGCGGTGGTAGACAGGCCCAGGCTTCTTGGCACCTAGCCCGGAGCAGGCAGCGTCGGCCCCTGCGAAGGGGCGGCCGGGGCCAGGGCCCTGGCTGGGGCATGCGGCCCCGTGGGGGAGTGGCCCCGCAGCCCCCCTGGGCCTGCCCCACGAGCAGCCTGGGAGAGATGCGACCACGGTGGCCAGGGCTGGGGCCGGGACCAGGACAAGGGCTACGGCCCTGCGGAGAGTGACCCCGCAGAGAGTGGCCCTGCAGAGAGCGACCCCGCAGCCCCCTGGGCCTGCCCTGCGAGCAGCCTGTGCTCAAACCCATCCTGCCCAAGGAGCCAAGCCGGGCTGGGCCGAGGGGCGTGGAGGCACCCTGCGAGCTGGGCCAGAGGTACCAGATGTACCTGGACTTGTGCAAAGCATTTGACCCTGTCCCACTCAACATCCTTCTCTCTAAACTGGAGAGACATGGATATGACAGATGGACCACTCTGTGGATAAGGAATTGGCTGGATGGTTGCACTCAAAGAATTGTGGTCACTGTCTCGATGTCTAAATGGTCTTCCTCAGGGGTCAGTATTGGGACTGGAACTTTTTAACATCTTCGTTGGTGACATGGAAAGTGGGATCGAGGGCACCCTCAGCAAGTTTGCTCACAACACCAAGCTGTATGGTGTAGTTGACATGCTCGAGGGAAGGGATGCCATCAAGAGGAACCTTGACAGACTTGAGAGGTGGGCCTGTGCAAACCTCATGAAGTTCAACAAGGCCAAATGAAAGGTCCTGCATCTGGGTTGGGGCAATCCCAGGCACAAGTACAGTCTGGGGGAAGAATGGATTGAGACTAGCCCTGGGGAGAAAGACTTGGGGGTGTTTGTGGAGAAAAAGCTCAATCTGACTTGGCAATGCACGCTTGCAGCCCAGAAAGCCAACCTCATCCTGGGTTGCATCAAAAGAGGGGTGACCAGCAGGTCGAAGGAGGTGATTTTCCCCCTCTACTCTGCTCTTGTGAGATTCCACCTAGAGTGTTGCATCCAGGTCTGGGGCCCCCAACACAAGACATGGACCTGCTGGAACGAGTCCAGAGGAGGCCACCAAGTTGATCACAGGGCTGGAACATCTCTCCTATGAAGACAGGCTGAGAGAGTTGGGGCTGTTCAGCCTGGAGAAAAGAAGACCAGAGAGGCACTTTTCACAAGGGTATATAGTGATAGGACAAGGGAGAATGGCCTTAAGCTGAAGGAGGGCAGGTTTAGATTAGATATTAGGAAGAAATTGTTGACTGTAAGTGTGGCAAGGCACTGGCACAGGCTGCCCAGAGAGGTTGTGGACTCCCCATCCCTGGAGGTGTTCAAGACCATGCTGGATGGGGCTCTCAGTAACCTGGTCTAGTGGAAGGTTCCCTGCCTATGGCAGGGGGGTTGAAACTGGATGATCTTTAAGGTCCCTTCCAACACAAACCATTCTAGGATTCTGTGATTCTAAATGATGTCATTATGTACCTTAGATTTGAAATACAGACATGCTGAGGAACCTTTCAAGGTGTTTGATCTGGCAAATAATTTTACCAGTGTTTTTTTCTTGCTGACCAGACATTTCTGCAGAAGCTACACAAGATGCCCTTCCTGTCCTGTTTTTGGTCACTGCTCCTGATTGCTCTTCATGGGCTTGTTCTCTACATGTCCTCCTTGGTGCTCTGCATGCATTCAGACATCCTTCTGGTCTATACTTTAGAGACATAAAACCTGATCCTACAAAGGTACTCTAAGTTCAGCCACTGATGCTTGTCCTTTTGTGGATACTTCTATCCTGTCAGATTCTTCTGGTCCCTGAAAAGTGGAGTGGAAAATTAATCACTGACATCAGAATAAATATTCTAGAGGAAGTGCAAGGAGCAAAGCTTCTTGAAAAATGTGGTCTGTGATTAAATATCACAATGTATAACGGGTCACTTTTAGTTAGAGCAGCTTAGTTTCCAAATGTAAATTGCACCATCTCCATCCTTGGCTAATGCAAATGAAATCCTTTGGTGTTGGCATATCTCTACCAGGTTGTTAGAGCTCTATAAACTGAAGCAAAACAGTTAAAAAGAAGCATTAAGGCATTTTCTCCCTTGTCTGAGCCTGATTCTGTCCTCCTCTTTCTCATTATTTAGTATTTATTGAAGTTTTATAATTATTATTTTATTTTGCAATGGCATGTTTTGTGATGGACTGCGAAGAATGTCAGCTTGATTTTTAGCCTTTTCACAGCACATTCATTAAACCGTGACAGGTGATTTTCCCTTCTGTTTGGCCTCTGTCCTTGTATTCCTCACCCCATGAGCTGAACACATCTTTATTATTCAGGGGGTGGTTCAACAACCACTTATATGATTGCTCTCACATCCTCTGCCTCATCAGGAGCATTTGCATCAAAGTGTCTGCTGTCTTTTAGAATAATTTTTAATATACACTGATTATGGTGGAGGAGGCAGGTAACCTGCTCTGGGAGTGGTAACCCAGGGTTTGTGATGGTCTGTAGCTCCTGAGGGAATTAATTTCTGGTGTTGTCTGGGAAGCTCAGACAACCTTTTCCCCCTAACTTTGCACCTGTCAAAGGGAAAAAGTTGCTCACCATGGATCATGGTGCAAAAAGTTTTATTTTTGCAAAGGAGGTATGTGTGAGGTAGCCTGTGCCTTTGTCCCTTTTGCAGAAGCAGTGTGCCCAGGACTCAGAAATAAAGAGATGATATAGCACAGAGCTTTCAGTATCAGCTAGTCAGGACTCAGTAATTCAGGGTATAAGAGATACTTTACTGAGGGAATATATGATGTCATTGTGAGAAATATCTCTAATTAGAATTTAGAAGATGGCCAAATATAGTGAAACAAAGAACTTTATTAACAGCACGCTGGGTGCACGAACTCGTGACTTGGTCCGAGCACCCCACTGTTTGAAAAACGGGCCCTTTTTGTACCCTCTTGGTTACATAAGCTGTTAAATATTCAACAGGTTACAGGTATTTTACCTTAAAAGGTAATTTTTCAAACTCAGGAGGGGGTGTTACCCTCCCTCCTGATTGATTGATGACGTACCCCTCTGTACATGTACAGGGGGTCTCTCTGCACATAAAGGCCAACCATGTGGCCAGGGGTATATTTTTCCATTTTTATATTTTCCCTATCCTGACCGCAATGTTTCCCTGGCGTCCGGCCCAAATGGGGCCTTTCACCTTACAACCTCCACGAGGTGCCTAAAGAAACCCTGGAATTAAATGAAAGAAAAGAAAACTCCACTGCCCTCTGTTTTCCACTAAATTCATTTTGCTTATAATAAAACCAGATTATTTCTCATATCATGTACTGTTCAGTAGTAGTGTATTGGGTCTGGTTGAGCTGGAGTTCATTTCCCCACAGTAGCCCTCACAGTGCTGTGCTTTGCATTGGTAGCTAGAAGGGTGTTGATAACACACCGGTGTTTTGGCTACTGCTGAGCACAGCACCAATACTGTAACATTCCTTCCTTAGTTGAGGGCAAGATCCTGGGAGGGGACCCAAGTAGGCCAGCTGACCCAAACTGACCAAAGGGATATTTCATACCATATGATGTCAGCTCAGGTATAAAAAATAAGGCACAGAGCAGGAAGGGGGCATTCATTGTCTAATGCCTGCCTGCTGAGAAACTGTCACACGTACCGAAGTCCTGCTTCTCAGGAGTGGCCAACCATCGCTGCTCATGGGAAGTAGAGAATAAGCCCTGCAATCTTTTGCTTCCGAGGGCGCAAGTTTCACTTTGCTTTTTGCTTAAATAAACTGTCTTATCTCAACCCACGAGTTGTTTTTTTTTCACCTTGCTCTCTCCCCTGTCCCTCTGGGAAGGGGAGTGATAGTGTAGCTGGGTGGGCACCTAGCATCCAGCCAAGGTCAACCCACCACAAGTAGTTTTTGCAATAATCTTCAGTTTTGTTTTGTGTCTTGCTGTCTGCCTCTAGCACTGGTCTTGCACAAAGGATACAGCACTAAACATCTGTCATGGTTGAGTTTGCTTGGAGGAAGAAGGTAGTCAGGAAGATTTTGAGAGTTGCTCATTTGCCCCAAATATAGTCACACTGAAGGCCATGGGAGCTTTCTCATTGGTTTCAGAGCAAGCTGAGGTTACCCTTTGTTGTGGTTTAGGAATGGTATTCCCCAACTTAGTACTCCCACTAAAAAGAAAACCACGAGCTGCTGTTCTCCCCCCCTCCTGTCCTCCCTCCTCCAGTGGGAGACCCAAAAGACAGATAAGAACAAGTTACTGGAAACAGCAATGAGGTAAGAAAACTGAACAGTAACAGCAACAATACTAATAACAAAGGTGTACAAAGAGAGGGTGATTTACATGCAAAATGCTCACCAAGCCCAGGACAATGAAAAACAATGGTGGATGGCTTCCCTCCACCCACCATGCTTTCTCAAGACCAGAAAAGGAATGCCCTTCTTCTTGGAAGTGAGAAAGACTTCCTTTCCACCACAAACTTGTGAAATTTAGCATGGAGTGCATGGCCCCCATGTTTCCAGACTTCAGGTGGAATTCCCTCAATCCCAGCTGCCTTGCCGATTTTCACCTGCTGTATGGCCTTAATAGTTTCTCCCAAAATGGGGGCAATATCCAATTCATTCTTCACCTGTTACTGTGTGATGTACTGAATTGCTGAGTCTTGGACTACATGGCTAGTACTGAAAAGAGTCTGAAAGTGTTCAGACCATCTATTCAGAATGGAGGTTTTACCTGTCAGAAGTGTTTGACCATCTGCGCTGAGTAGAGGGCTTTGGACCTGGTATGTAGGCCCGTATGCTGTTTTCAAGGCCTCATAGAATCCTCTGTAATCACCCGTATCTGCGCATAGTTGAGTTTTTTCAGCTAGATCGATCCACCACTTGTTCTGGATGTCACGGAGTTTCTGTTGGAGCTTGCTGCATGCAAGACGAAAGGCTGCTTTTTTTACGTGACAGGATGGCAGTGCAAGGTGTGCTTGGTGAGCAGTTCTCTTCTTCCTCAACAATTCCAGGATCACTTTGTTGTTTTCATCAAACCAGTCCTTGTTCTTCTTGAAGGAGAACCCTAAGGATTCTTCAGAGGACTGCAGGATGCTGTTTTTAATATGGTTCCAAACTGTTTTAGGAGAGGCATCTATAGAATCTATGTAATGGTTTTCAAGCCTAGTTTGAAGATTTGCCTGGAATCTCTCTCTCACTGTGACTGATTGGAGATTGTTAACTTGGAGTCTCCTCTTTGGGATACTGCCCCTTTTAGGTTTGAACTTAAGATTGAAGTTTACAGCGCACAAGTCGATGATCTGTTTGTCATCCTGCACTAGGCATCACGCGGGTATGATGAACATCGCGAATATCTCTCTGTCGCATCAAGACATAATCGATGAGGTGCCAACTCTTATATCTAGGATGCCTCCAGGTTCTCTTCAGACTATTTTTCTGCTGAAAGATAGTATTAGTGATGGTGAGCTGTTGCTCCGCACAGAATTCTAGCAGAAGGCGACCATTATCGTAGCAGTTTCCAACACCATGCTTGCCTAATACTCCTTTCCAGACTTCAAAGTTCTTTCCTACTCTGGCATTGAAATCACCAAGAATAATGATCTTATCATCTGCAGGAACCTTTTGGGGTTAGGCAGCGCAGGTCAGTGTAAAATTTACCTTTTACGGCAGGGTCAACTTGGAGAGTTGGGACATATATACTAAAGAGGACAATATGTTGCTTGTTGTGTAGTGGAAGGCGTAGGGAGATAATGTGGTCAGAATGACCTGTCGGCAGATTTTCGAGTTTAGGAACAATAGAGTTTTTAATCATGAAGCTAACTCCTGAAAGATGCCTTTTGGTTCTGGGTTTATCTGACCAAAACAGTGTGTAACCGGCACCATGTTCTCTAAGGCTGCCTTTCTTGTGGAGACGAACTTCACTGACAGCAGCTATGTCGATGTTGAGATGTGATAGTTCATGGGCAATTAGGGCAGAGCGACGCTCAGGACATCCACTATCCGCAGTATCAAGCATGGTTCTGATGAGCTTTGGTTAGGCCACCTTTTCTAGGCCCCTCTCCAAGTGGAGCAAGCAGTGCTCTCCTTGAAAAAGGCTGCTTGGTCATTCAGGATGCTGCCCAAAGAGACTGTCAGCTCCGGTCAGTCTCTAACGATCAATGTCCTGAACCGCCTGCATGCAGGGTTGGGTCTGTGGCTTCCAGTGCACCTTTCACCTGCCATTTTGACCCTTGCCCATCGCTACAGGACTTTGCAAATGTGGGTAAAGCCTTCAAAACTGCGCAGTGAATTTTTTAGGTGAGACGCAGTATGCACAGAACTGGACCCACCCTTTAATCCTAAGGTTCAACTGCCAGGGCCTAGTGAGCTTGGACGGTGGCAGTAAGGTCCTCAGGACGTAGGTTTAATTAGAGTATCCTCTTAGATGGATGACCTTACAGGACTAAACGAGCTCCATCTGCCTGGGTTTGGAATTAGAGTTGTCCTTCTCCTAGGATGACTGCCAGAAGGCTAGCAAGTTCATCCTGCCCATGGATATATTGTATCTGACCCCATGGTTTTGACCTGTCTGGCATGGGCGACCCTACTGAAGGCATGTACCATCGCCAGCGTATCTCGCTACCGCATAGGGGTACACAGGCTTCTTTCCCATTGAAACAGTTAGGGAAAGCCTTTCACTCCCTACTTTTCTGCCACGCATCTATATTTAATCCCAGGGAAATACCCAGGAACATCCCTTTGTCCTGACCACCCTTTCAGGACGCAACAAATATATCCAACATATACCAAACCTGGGCAGTAGCCACAGGTGAGCCAAAAACAAACCGTTCCAGACCCCGTATCCACCCCAGGGCTCGGGTACCTCTCAAGGCCCCAGCCCGGCCAAGACCCCCAACCCCCAGAAGAACCCACTATCCACCCTGACCTTATCCTCCCCCCATCGTGTTACGACATCTTCCCACGCACTGCTCATCTGCAACACTTAATACAGAGTTGCCCCGCCCGCCCTCCCACCAGTCCGAGGACCCCCTCAGCCTGCCCAACACCCTTCCCCTCTGTGGTAGTTTGGCCTAGGCCTTCCTTGGTGACCAGTTTGTAACCAAGGAAGTGCCCAGATTTACCCGGTATTCCCTACGATTTTTACGTAAGCTGGGGTATAAGAAGAAAGGAGGAGACGCTTTCTCTCTCTTTCCTTCCGGCAGCTTTGGAGGTGCAGATCTCCCTGCTGTTGAGTCTGTCAGCTTGGAGAGTGAGGCCTGGTAAGGCCTTGTCGACCTTGGGAGGCGGAGGCTGCCGGCAGTCACCCCAGCGTGACTCTCCATTGTCCCAAGGAGAGTAGTAAGATATTCTTTGCTAATTCTTTTAGTTGATAGACCTTGGGCTACTGATCGGGATATATATATATATATATTATTTTGGTTTTTGTTCTTCCCTTCCCCTTTCCCTTTTCCCTGTGAAATTGTATATATATTTCAACTGTACATAACTGTAATATAAGTGTAATATATTTATATATATTGCTTTGTGTCTCTCTCGTTTTCGGTTCTTTTGTGTTTTTTTTTTTTCCCCTCTTCTCCCTTGGTTTGGGGTGGGGGGGGGACTTCTTGTGGTAAGGTTTGGAGACTTGGCAGGAAGCCAGCTCCAAACCATATCACCCTCCCCTAAACCAGACAGGCAAACCTCTGTGTGCTCCGAAACTCCACCTCTTCTCTCCCACGAGGGCGCAATCCACACCGTCGAGGCTCCCCCTCTCTCCTTTCCCTGACCGGGGGCGCCCTCCAGCCCCATGCATCCAGGGGGGGGTACCGCCCGCGGCCCTACGCATCCGGGGGGGGCGCCGTCTGGTATCTTTACTGTCTTGATAATGAGTTAAGTCAACAGACTGAGAGGGGGATTGGAGGCACATCTGTCAGAGAAACTGCAGTGACTGAAACAGGAGAAATATTATTAGAGCAGGGAAATCCAAGTCTTAACAAATGGATTTTCTCACTGCCACAAAGTTGCCTGAAATGCACAACAATTTACCCTAAACCAGAGTGTCCCACATTTTAATAGTGTCATAGAATCGTTTGGGTTGAAGGGACCTTTAAAGGTCATCTAGTCCAACCCCCCTGCCATGAGCAGGGACATCTTCAACTAGATCGGGTTGCTCAGAGCCCCATACAACCTGGTCTTGAACACTGCCAGGGCATCTACCATCTCTCTGGGCAACCTGTGTCAGTGCCTCACCACCCTCACAGTCAAGAATTTCTTCCTAATATCTAATCTAAACCTACCCTCCTTCAGCTTAAGGCCATTCCTCCTTGTCATAACACTACCCACCCTTGTAAAAAGTCCCTCTCCAGCCTTCTTGTAAGCCCCCTTTAGGTATTGGAAGATGCTCTAAGGTCTCCCTGGAGCCTTCTCTTCTCCAGGCTGAGCAATCCCAGCTCTCTCAGCCTGTCTCCATAGGAGAAGTGCTCCAGCCTTCTGATCATCTTCGTGGCCTCATCTGGACTCACACCAACAGGTCCGTGTCCTTCTTATGTTGGGGGGCCCAGAGCTGGACACAGTACTCTAGGTGGGGTCTCACCAGAGCGGAGTAGAAAAGGAGAGTCCCCTCCTTCGAACTGCTTTTGATGCAACCTAGGACAAGGTCGGCTTTCTGGGCTGTGAGCTCATATTGCTGGGTCATGTTGGGCTTCTCATCCACCAACACTCACAAGTCTTTCTCTTCAGGACTGTTCTCAATTCATTCTCTGCCCACCCTGTATTTGTGCTTGGGATTGTCCCAACCCACATGTAGGACCTTGCACTTGTCCTTGTTAAAATTCATGAGATTTGCATGGGCCCACCTCACTGGTAGTCCAAGAGCCAAATCCTTTCAAATTAGAAGCTATTCCTACCATAGGGTTTCATGGCTGTCTTTGTAATGGTTCCATCCTGGTGTAACTGAGTGGGATAATGTGATATTACTAGGTTGCAAAGCCAATCTGATGGTCTTGATTTGTCCTGAAGTTCCTTGGTATTATTTTATTAACAAGACTCTAAAACTGAGGGAGAAAGAACACAGCCTCTGAGCTACGCTGCCCACGGCAGCTGCCACCCCGCACCACCTCCTGTCTGCTGACCCTGTGCCACTGGTGCTGCCACTGCTCCACACACCAGTACTACTTCCCGGCTTTCCATTGGAACTGCGTTGCCATCTTGGCAGCATAGAACTTAAGAGGGTGGGTTTAGGTGACATTATTTCTGCTATTGTTTGGTTTTGTTTTGTTCTGTTTTGTTCTCCGTTTTTAGTAAAACTGTTATTAATTTTCTTCTTCCCTTAGATGCATCATAATTTCAACAAAATTCATAATTTAGGGGGAGGAAAATAAATGAAGAAGAAAGGGGAGTTGGTTCTATTCCATCAGAGGTCCAGCCTCATGGGACATATTGTCAGTAAACCAAGACAATAAATTTGGCTTTCCCAATGTGACGCATTGAGAGAAAAAGTGGAAAAAGAATAACAGTTTTGAATAATCCATTTGTGTATTGGATATAGAACCCCTCAGGCATCATGTTGTTTGACTTATTCCTGTTTATTTGGCATGTATTCCTGCCTATGTATTTCCCATTCATCAGTGTTTATCTCAAAATGGGTTCTAAAACCAAGGTAGCTGTGACTATTTTTCAGTTTGTAACTTGGATCCGTGAGGTTGTAAATTCAATGCCTATAAGTCTCGTTTGGAATGTGTTTACAGGGCTGTTTTCCTATCATAAGCTGTTATTCTTGGGGGTTTAGTGATAATGGCACCTAATCTGGGGGAGAAACGCAGAGGAGCGTTTTTTCCCAATCCTTCACCCATTTCTCCTTCAGGTCTGCTACAACAGTTTTTGAAGGGTTTAAATTCCCTCTAGATGTTAGAGATATCTTACTCTTTGTGGTATGTCTGGCAGTTTGCATCATTATGCTCTATCCTATTGTAGTGGGTGTCTGTGGCTGGGTTTTCATAGCAGGAAGGCTACAGGGGTGGCTTCTGTTAGAAGCCGCTAGAAGCTTCCCCTGTCTGGTGGAGCCAATGCCAGACAGCTCCAGGACGGGCTTCCTGCTGCTGACCAAGGCCGAGCCAATCAGGAGTAATAGTAATGCCTCTGTGATAACATATTTAAGAAAAGAAGGTTGTTGCACAGAAAGAATTCCAACCAGGTGTCCTGGTTAGAACGGCTGGGACCAATTCATCCCTGGATGGGTGTAACCCAAAACTGTGTATTCTATAGCCTCCATGCCATTTCCCAAAAACTGCTGTCAGTAGAGGCCTGCAAGGTGGGAAGATGTTCCTGTACCCTTTTATGGAATTCCCCGCTCTGATATCCTTATATGGAATTCCCTGCTCTAATACCCTTTTATGGAAGAGGGACTGAGCATCCGCATGCCCTTTTATGGAATTCCCTACTCTGAGGGAGGGACTGAGCACTCCTGCCTGAACTGGAGAGTATATAACTGGGAGTTTCAGAGCCTTGGGGCTCTCTCTCGTGGGACCCAGAGGAAGACAGCAGACCACCGCTGCTCCCAACCAGGCTGAGACCACCACCCTCGACTGGACTGCAATCACCACTTCTGACCAGACTGCAGCAGCTCTCCCACCAGCAGGTTTATTCCCTCTCCCTTTGCTTTGGACTCGGGGGGTGGGCCAAGGTACACCACTTTTGTTCATACCCCAGGGTGCTGGGTTTGTACATTTGGGTTTTGTGGATTAAAACCAATTGTCTGTCTGTATAATTGTACTTATTGCATTATTTTAATAAATTGTTATTCTGACTTATAAATCTCTCTTTTGAATTGAGTTCATTTTGCCTTGCTGGTTAACTTTTAAACCAGCACACCAGGGAAGAGCGGAGTGAGAACATGGGAACAACAAAGCAGACACCAAGGTCAGTGCAGAAGGAGGGAGAGGAGTGCTCCAGGTGCTGGAGCTGAGGCCCCTGCAGCCCGTGGTGAAGACCATGGTGGAACAGGCTGTCCCCCTGCAGCCCATGGAGGACCATTGGGGTGCAGAGACCCACCTGCAGCCCATGTTGGAGCAGGTGGATGCACAAAGGAGGCTGTGACCCCGTGGGAGGCCCAAGATGGAGGAGGGTCCTGCCAGAGACCTGCAGCCCATAGAGAGGGAAGCCCACGCTGGAGCAGGTTTTTCCCAGGTAGGACTTGTGGCCCCTGTGGGGGACCAGTGCTGGTACAGCTCATTCGTGAAGAACTGCTGCCTGAGGGATGGGTTCACGCTGGAGAGGTCCATCAAGGACTGTCTTTCTCTGAGCAGCAGCAGAAACAACTGACCGTAACCTCCATTCCCTGTCCCCCTGCACTGCTGGGGGGGAGGAGGGAGAACATGGAAGGAAGGAGGGCTGGGGGGAAGGTGTTTTTAAGACTGTTTTATTTCTCACTCTTTGACTCTTATCCTGTTAGTAATAAATTTAAGTAATATCCCCACTTTGAGTGTTTTGCCCATGCAGATAATTCCTGGGAAGAAGGGGTCTTTAGATAATCAGTAACTGACCTCTCACAGCTCTTAACTCATGAATCCTTAGCTGTTTTTTTTTTTCTCTCTCTCCTCTGTCCAGTTGCAGAGGGAGAGTGAGAGAGTGGCTTTAGTGGGTACCTGGCATCTGGCCAGGGTCAACCCACTACACCTATGTATGAAGCTAGGACCAAGATCTATTGGGAAGGTATCCAGAAGCCCACCCCAGGAGTGGAGAGTTTCTAGTGGCATGGGTTGTGGGAGGACATGGGTAAGTTCTTGTGATGCCTAAAATGGAAGAAAAAATTCTACAAACAATATTAATATAGATAAGATAGAAAGCAGTTCTTTAATGAAAGCTTTCAGGGGCACACCCACATACAGAATTCTCACACTTTTATAACTCTGACTAATTATCATATCTAGTGGGTACATCCAACCCAAAGACCACTCTTGCCCCAGGTACCACCCTCAGAACTGCCCCGTTGGAGCCCTCCAAGGGTTCTGGGCCTTCTATCTTGTTTTGACTACAATATATCTTATTATTCCAGTCCACGTGCATATGTCCCAAACAAGATGTGCTTGCTAGAGTACTTTCCCTTGAAAAGAACAATAAACAAACCTGAAGAATTTAGAAAATTCAATATGAAGCATGAGAACAGGATTTGGTAACTGTCAACTGCTATTCTAAGTGTTAGAAACTGTACAGCTATACTAAAAATCCATATTTACTACAAATCTTAAGAATTCTAAGCATTATCTCCCCACTTAGAGACTTGACAAAAATTCTTTCTTGTCTAGTCCCTACCACTTATATTTAACATACCATAAAAATGACCAATACCTACAGCATCGATTCACACAGTGAGTTATTATGCAGACACTAACTATGAATATAACTAATATGAACAGCTGTTTTATCCGAGTCCAGTTCAGTAACCACAAAGTGAGTTTATGGAGGATATCACCAAAGCCCAATGAGACATCATGGAGAGTTATTTGTATTTCAGTTCTGTCTGTGATGTGGCTTGACCGCTAGTGTGTTTTCTCCCCCTTGCATTTCACTCTGCACAGCTCAGTTCTTCTGTTTGCACAGTTGGGGGCAGCTTCTGTAAGGCAAGGGAGGGTGTGGGGTTGGACCGTGCCACTGTTCGTTGCTCAGGGGGGGTTTGGATTGGCTTGGTACAACCAAAAACCCTCTCTAAGCACTCCTCTCCCTCCTTCTCTCTAAGCCCTCTTCTGTATTGAAATAGCCTGTCTGCCAAAAGCTGCTGGTGGTGCTAGGTACCACAACATTCCTTTGTAACCCAAAGGATGCGAGTTCAAACCTGGACCTCAGAAACTTTTTTTTATCTGCTGTTTTTGTATGAAAGTGGTGTGGTTAAAATCGCTGTGCAATGTGTGACGGAATGACTCGCAGACTTCTGGTTTGATGGACAGAAATCACTTTATGCCCCATGATCCAAGGTTTTTATATCATGCACTTCCCACTGGGAGTGGTTAGGCAAATCAAGGCTGAACACAGCTGCAAGTCACACATCAATCACTCTCACAGGCCAGCCTGTCATGCACACTGTCGTGAGTTGAGGTGGCTGGGTTCTTGGTAGCGGGGGGGGCTACATAGGGTGGCTTCGGTTAGAAGCTGCTAGAAGTTTCCCCCCCAATGAAGCCAATGATAGCTGGCTACAGGAGGGACTTTCTGCTGCTGGCCAAGGGAGAGCCAATAATTACACCTCTGTGATAACATATTTAAGAACAAGTTTGTTCCGCAGAAGAATTTTCCAAGCAGGGGAAATCTGACCAAAGCTCCCAGGCAGCCCCGCTGCCTCCCCTGCTGCAGGGGGCAGCCGCGGCAGCCTGGTCCAGGCCTTTCAGCACCTAGCCCGGAGCAGGCAGCGGTGCCCTGTCCGAGCCACCTGTGCTGCTCTCAGCAGTGCTGGTTGAGCCGAGCGGCAGGCCCTGTGAAGGGACAGCTGGGGTCAGGCCAGGGCAGCCTGCCACGGTGCAGCCAAGCCCATGCTGGAGCAGATGGATGCATGGAAGAAGGCCATTACCCCCCATGGAAGGCCCAGGATGGAGCAGAGTCCTTCAAGAGACTTGTGGCCTGTGGAGAGCAAAATCCACGCTGGAGCAGGTTATTCCCAGGTAGGACTCATGGACCTGTGGGGGATCCACATCAGTACAGCTCATCCTATGAAGGACCGTCAGGGTGTAGAGATCCCCCCTGCACCCCATAGAGAAGTGACCCTTGGGACAGTAGATATGGAAGAACTACTGCCTGAGGGGTGGACCCACGTTGGAGAGGTCCATCAAGGACTGTTATCCATGGGAGGGACCCCACAGAGCAGGGGAAGGACTCAGAACTGTGACCCCCCTGTAACCTGTGGTGAGGACCATGGTGAAGCAGGCTGTCCCCCTGCAGCCCATGGAAGGGTGACCTACGGGACAGCAGATTTGGAAGACCTGTTGCCCGAGGGGTGGACTTGTCTCCCTGCACTGCTGTGGGGGGAGGAGGGAGAACCTGGAAGGAAGGAGAGGTGGGTGGAAAGTGTGTTTAAGACTGTTTTATTTCTCACTCTTTAGCTCTTATCCTGTTAGTAATAAATTTTAGTATTAACCCCACGTTGAGTCTGTTTTGCCTGTATGACCTCTCTCAGCTCAGAGCAACTTTAGTGGGTGCCTAGAATCCAACCAAGGTCAACCCATGGCACACACACACACAAAGACCTTGGAGTTTCAAGTTACTCTACACTCCCCCCGCAAACCCAGCTCTACTCCCTGGACTGTAAACCAAGGCTTTAGATAAACATTACAAGGTCATCTAGACATTTCCCAGGCCTTTTCTGATCTTCTTCTTTCTTGTTCTCATACTGACTTGCTACATCTCCCCCCTTTCTGTATTCAGCACGATTGAGGAAGACAGCTATCGGTCGGCGCTCGATGATTCCACTCGATGGGAAATTCGATGTAGTCACTGCAAAATTTGGCAAAGATTACTACAATTCACACCACAACTTACTTCTATTTTACAAGGCATGTCGTCTATCGTCTAGCCACATGATAGCAGATTCTAAGGCATCTAAACAATCCATAAGGGCTTAATTAACTTGCTTAAATTCAGAGCTCTTGCAAGATGTTATCAGAGGCAGTGTAATCTACACAGATTTCCGTTAATAAGGTGACTGCAACAGAGGCAGTAACTAAAATGACTACTGCAAATACGATGCAGAATAACTAAGCAATACAGACCTTAGATGCAGAAAAGATCAAGGCCAAGTAAGCTAAAAGGATGTTGCCAGGGGTTTATACTGCACCCACTGTTGTCATGATACATTATACTTGCTCATCTAGAAGTTCAAGTCGACCCCAGATAATGCAGGTGTCACTGGTCATCTGTTCTCTCTTCCTGGCTCTGTTGCTCCAAGGTATCACCTGCAGGCTCTGGGTTTCTGGAAGTGGATTCTGCAGTTCGTCATTCCAGCTCGTGATAAGGCCATATATATTTAGCTGGCAACCACCTAGGTCCTGCAGGAAGAAGAACACACACATACCCTCTTCCCCAAATAATTAGCTCAACAGGTCCTTCCCACTGATGTGTCTCAGGATCTTTATACCAGACCTTTGGTTTAGATGCTGAAAAGGGTTTTGCTGAAAAATGTTGCTGTACTGCAGTAGTTGGAGAGATATTGTCCTGCATATTCAAAAAATTTAAAGCATACAGGACTTTTTGTACCTGATCATGCACTGAGGTTAAGGTATTCCCCTTTTTTGTTTTTCCAGCACTGCTTTCAGAGTGCGATGAGTACGTTCCACAATAGCTTGGCCCGTGGGAACATGAGGGATACCAGTAACGTGTGACTCCCCAGTCCTGCAAAAAACACAGCGTCGAAGCAGCAGTGTAGGCAGAGCCATTGTCTGTTTTGATAGATTTTGGCACACCGATGACTGCAAAAGTAGCGAGCCAGTGGCTTCAAGCATCTTTAGCTTTTTCACCTGTCAGAGACTGAAACGGTTAATGATTTATGCATTCTAGGAGACTTTTGCAGGCTTTTGACTTTTGCATTATACCTCTGATGGGCAGTTGGGCCCATCCCTCCCTCCAGTACTGAAGGTGTCAAGCCCTGAAAAGGCAGGAAGAGCCGAGTTTACCATGCCCTCCACATGAACTCTGCGCCGAAACGTTGGGGGTTTTGTTGCTATGCCCCCAGCTGGGGGGCTATAGGGACTTGGAACAGTATTAAACTGGGCTAAGTATCTGTCGCTGAGAAGCTGGGAGTTTTTTTTCCCTCCACCATGGACAGCAGGAGCAGCGGTGGCAGAAGAAGCAGCGTACGGAGGGCAGAGAGCCAAGAGATAAGAGAGAAGCAGCAAAGCCGGCATGCAGCCAAGGAAGACACAGAGATCTCTAATGGAGAGAGAGATAGCAGGACTAAGCCCTGAAGAGACAGAGTTTGGGGTAAGAACTGAAAACCAAAACTCCCCAAACCCCTCTGAGACCTCCTAGAAAGGAGGAGGAGATGGACTCTTACTTGAGAAGAGTTTTGGAGTGTGACAGCACCGAAAAGAGAGGAGCTGAGAAGCTCGACTCAGGGGTGAATCCCCTGAGGAAGGGACCTTCATGGGATGTCTTACACCCCATATGACATGGTGAGGCAAGCCTTGTCCCTGCTATGCAGTCCATGGAAGAGAAAGACCCTCGCTTGGAGTCGAAGGGCCGAGAGGGGCTTGGAGACCCCCCTCGTGTGTACTGGCAGAGATCCAGCTACAGCTGCTGCATGGAAGAAGAGAGCCTGCTGCCCTAGAGACATTGCTGCTCTGAGAGTGGAAAGGATCTCTTCCTTCTTCCCTCCTGGACTTTTATTTGGAGGAAGAAGAGATTTGATCCATTGTAAATACTGCTTTATCATGGTAGAGATAGTTGAGATTGTGTGTGAATGTATTATAATATTTATTTGTAAAGTCATTGTAATATAATCCCTTCCCCCCATTTTGAGTCTCGTGTGGTGTCTGGAAAACCCATCTCACACTGGGTTGAGATGAGGGAGGGGGGCTTGGACTCGAGAATTGGATTTTGGGGCTCTCAAACCATTACATTGCTGTAGAGACAGAAGGGATTAAAAAGTTGAATGCATTGCCTGGCCTTTCAGAGAAACCTTCTGCTGTGGGACTACTAAGGGTTGAAGAATAGCAGGTGCCAATTGTCACTGCAACAGTGCATCATTGGCAATACCACACGAACCGAGACTCTGTGATACCCATCCATAAGATCACCCGTGAGCTGGAGAGCCAAGGAGTGGTCAGCAAGACCCGCTCACCCTTCAGCATCCCTATTTGGCCTGTGTGTAAGCCCAATGGAGAATGGAGATTGACAGTGGACAGCGGACAGTGGTCCTTCCTGAAGCCTCTGGCAGAAAGTGCCTGGGGAGACTCTAGGCCAACTACTTGGATTCTGGAGTCGAAGCTACAGAGGATCTGAGGCCAACTACATTCCAATGGAGAAGGAGATTCTAGCAGCCTATGAAGGAGTTCAAGTCACTTCAGAAGTGATCAACACAGAAGCACAGCATGGAAGCACCCCAACTACCAGTGCTGGGGAAGATGTTCAAAGGAAAGGTTCCCTCCACACATCATGCCACTGACGCTATATGGAGTAAGTGGATTGCGTTGATCACGCAAGCGCACCCAAATCGGGAACCCTAATCACCCTGGGATCTTGGAGATAATTACAAATTGGTCTGAAGGTAAGAATTTTTGCATGGCAGGTGAAGAGGAAGAACAGGTAGCACATGCTGAGGAAGCTCCACCATGCAATCAACTACCAGAGCACGAAAAGCGATATGCTCTTTTCACTGACCATTCCTGTTGCATTGTAGAGATGAATTGGAAATGGAAAGCAGCCATATGGAGCCCCACACGATGAGTTGCAGAAGCCACGGAAGGACAAGGTGGATCAAGTCAAGTCACAGAGCTCGGAGCTGTCTAACTGGCTTTGCATATTGCCAAATGAGAGAAGTGGCCAAGACTTTACACTGACTCATGGATGGTGGCCAATGCTCTGTGGGGGTGGTTGGACAGATGGAAGAAGGCCAATTGGCAACATAAAGGGAATCCAATCTGGGCTTCTGAAATGTGGCAAGACATCATGGCCCAGGTAGAGAAGCTGATCATGAGACTTTGCCATGTAGATGCACACATGCCCAAAAGCTGAGCAAATGAAGAACATCGCAACAACAAGCAGGCAGACCGAGCTGCACAAGTCAAAGTGTCGCAGATAGGCCTTGATTGACAGGAGAAGGGAGAGTTGTTCCTTGCTCGATGGGCCCATAATGCCTCAGGTCATCAGGGAAGAGATGCCACCTACAGGTGGGCATGAGACCAAGGGGTGTATTTAACCATGGACACTATCTCCCAGGTTATCCACGATTGTGAAATATGCACTGCAATCAAGCAGGTTAAGAGAGTGAAACCCCTGTGGTACAGTGGGCAATGGAATAAGTATAGATATGGAGAGGCCTGGCAGATTAATTACATCACAGTGCCACAAACTTGCCAAGGTAAGCGCTATGTGCTCACCGTGGTGGAAGCAACAACCACATAGCTGGAAACATACTCTGTCCCTCACACAATGGCCCAGAACACCATCCTGGGCAAGTCTTGTGGTGACATGGCACCCCAGAATGAATTGAGTCAGACAATGGGACCCATTTCAAGAATAGCCTAAAGAGCATGGGCTAAAGAGCATGGTATTGAGTGGATATATCATATCCCCTATCATGCACCAGCCACTGACAAGGTTGAATGGTGTAATGGACTGTTGAAAAATACTTTAAAGGCATTGGGCAGGGGGACTTTCAAGCATTTGGATCAGCATTTAGCAAAGGCTACTTGGTTAGTCAACACTAGAGGCTCTGCCAACCGAGCTGGCCCTGCCCAATCAGAGTCCCTTCACACTGTAGATGAAGTCTCCATGGTGCACCTGAGAGGTATGTTAGGGAAAACAGTTTGGATTAGTCCCACCTCAAGCAAAGGCAAACCCATTTGTGGGATTGTTTTTGCTCAAGGACCAGGTTGCACTTGTTGGGTAATGCAGAAAGATGGGGAAACGTGGTTATACAACCCAAAGGGACCTAATTTCTGGATAAACTGTCTGTAACACTGTGCCTGTATGTATATATTTGTAAATGTGTATAAAATTGGAAAGTTTCAAATACGATATAACATGACGGTATGAAAAAAATTGGGGTGGATAATGTTATAGTTTAGATAAATGAAGAAGATGATTTTTTTTTGTTGAATTTTTTCATATCATCATCTAGTTTTGGAAAATGAAGGGCGGGGGGTTGTCAGGAAATGCCGCAAGAATGTAAGGGATAAAGCTTGCTGGAGCAACCAGAACTCTCTCTTCTCTGGTTCCAGTAGGGGGGTACAAACGCAGCGGCGCAGTTGGGCTGTTCTCTCGCCGTAGCTGTTGGCTTTGGCTGTTTTGTCCTGTCTTGCTGCTGCTGCTCAACTTGTCTGCACCTGCAAGCCATGATGCCCATGGCAGCTGCCACCCCTCGCCGCCTCCTTGCTGCTGGCCCCGTGCCACCAGAGCTGCCTCTGCTCTGCACACCAATATCACCCCTGGCTCTGCACGTGACCTCTGTTGGGACTGCATTGCCGTCTTGGCGGCATAGAATTTGAGAGGGTGGTTTAAGGTGACATTTTTTTTGCTATTGTTTTGTTGGGTTTGGTTTGTTCTTCATTTTTAGTAAAACTGTTATTAATTTTCTACTTCCCTCAGATGCCTTGTAATTTCAACACAATTCATAATTTAGGGGGAGGGAAAAAAATGAAGGAGAAAGGGGGTGGTGGTGTTCTATTCCATTGGAGGTCTTGTCTCCTGGGACATATTGCCAGTAAACCAAGTCAGTGCTGTTTCTGTTCTCTTAGGTGAACATTGAAGACATTGGCAATAAATGTGTCTACCAATTCCCAGTTGGATGCTGGCTTGCTTTAGATGATGGCAAAATCCAAAGGGACATTTCTGTTGGAAGCACTGGAACCACAGGTAAAGTCATGGGCTGAATCCATGGTGGGAAATACAAAGATAGAAAGGCCTAATTAATGCTACTATACATATTTTCCTTAGAAGATTGAATGCCGTACGCTTAGGGAGACCTGTAGTGGACCATCTGCTGGTGGCAGGCTGTTTTGTGCAAGGGTCCCTGAACCACCATCGCATTTCCCACCTCAGTCTCTCACTGGTCAAGCTGTGCCGGACCTACATGCTGATTTATCACCTGGTGCACCAGGATAAGGGGTTGATGGGCAGAGGATGAAAGATCCAGCTTTTACTTTAGCAAGTTGCTCACCGGTTTTCAGAAAGTGGATATCTTTTTCCACAGTCACCAATGTGCCACACAGTAGAGAATATTATACTTCAGATTCTTGGCTGGGGAACTTTACATCCTTTTACAAAACAAAAAAAGTGGCTTTTTTATTATCCAACATGGTCAAAGCAGAGACAACCAAAAGTTATGTCTCTCTTAAAAGAAACATGGATGTAAAGTCAATAAAAGAACTTGCCATGAGGCAGAAGATTATTTGAATAGTGTTCTGTCTGTATTTATTCAGTAGCATAAAGGTAAACACTTTGACTATGCACAAACTAGAACAGCTATTCTTTACTTCCTTGGATGGTCTTCAACATCTGCAGTCCTTGTATTCCCTCCTGCATATGCATGAGAAAAATGGTCTGGGCACAGAGTCCTGACTGCAGGATGTGTGTTAGGGGAAGGTGGGAAAGAAATCTGAAAAAAATATAATTCATTTACTAAGAACTTCCCTTATTTTTTATCATTCATGATTGTGCATTTTTTTCCTGCTATCATGAGTTTTCTTGAAGATATATGCACAGTAAAACATGATTGAATACAATTTTTAACATAAACTGCAGAGACAGGATTGTTTAGAAGACAGTGAGTTCTGATGTTTCTATTTCATCCAAAGTCCTTTTTGAAATTTCTGGGTAATTTAAGGAAAGAACTTAGCTTGGGCCCCAACCATTCTATACACACTGCCTAAAACACTGTTATAGTGTTTTAGGTGTCTATTTGATGCCATGACACAGGTCTAAGATATGCCTGTCTACAAGCCTTCTGAGAAGGTGTGGTGGGTTGACCTTGGCTGGATGCCAGGTGCCCACCCAGCCACTCTATCACTCTCCTTCCCAGAGGGACAGGGGAGAGAGCAAGGTGGAAAAGGGAAAAAAACCCAAAACAACTTGTGGGTTGAGATAAGACAGTTTATTTAAAGCAAAAAAGCAAAGTGAAGCTTGCACACGCAGAAGCGAAGGATAGCAGGTTTTAGTCTCTACTTCCCATGAGCAGTGGTGGTCGGCCACTCCTGAGAAGCAGGGGTTTGGTACGCGTGACGGTTCCTCAGCAGGCAGCCATTAGACAATGAATGCCCCCTTCCTGCTCTGTGCCTTATTTTTTATATCTGAGCTGACATCATATGGTATGAAATATCCCTTTGGTCAGTTTGGGTCAGCTGGCCTACTTGGGTCCCCTCCCAGGATCTTGCCCTCAACTAAGGAAGGAATGTTACAGTGTTGGTGCTGTGCTCAGCAGTAGCCAAAACACTGGTGTGTTATCAACACCCTTCTAGCTACCAATGCAAAGCACAGCACTGTGAGGGCTACTGTGGGGAAATGAACTCCAGCTCAACCAGACCCAATACAGAAGGTTTGTAGGAAGAAGTGTTTTCTTTCTTAGACCAACAGTTAGAGGTAGAAAAAAACAAGTAAACTTTTATGCATATATATTTCTTTTCAGAAATAAGTTTCTTTCTTCCAGCTGGGCTAATACCTTTCCCAAGCCTTGTTTTGCTGAGATCTTTGGGCTCTCACAGTGACAGTGAAGGTCCTGCTGGCTTCAGCAGCATTATAGGCTACTGACCCCAAGTTTCCAGGGGTTTGTGATGATACAGATCTTGCTACCACTGTTTAAGCAACACTTCTCCATCCTCTCAGCATCATCTGACATATTTGGTGCTTGGTACCTCTCAAAATCTAGTGACTTAGTTGCTACTTCAATTTTTTTTGCCTTTCTTCACGTAATCATCACCATATGGTAATAAAAACAACTTTTTTCCATTGGGCCATGTGTCAGGGAGTTTATCACCACAAACCTGTTTCTCTTGGACAGTCTAAAGGTAACTGTGAGTTTCTCAGAGGTACACATGGGACAAAACCAATGAAGCTTTGCACTGTGCATAAATCGAAAGCTAAAAAAGACCAGGAGAAACCAGTAGAGTCCAATGTAAATCCAATCAAAATTATTGCTTTCAGCATTTTTTCATCCCTTCTTTTCTTCCTAACTGAATTCCTGATTCCTTCAGATATTGTGTACAATGTGGCTGTAGTGACAGGAAATATCAGAGGAGATGGCAAAAACTCCAAGATCCACGTAATCCTCCACAGCTTCAAAGGCCTAAAGAACAGTGGGAAGATTTTCTAGAAAGGAGGTGAATTTGAGCGTGCCAGGACAAATCTCTTTAACATGGAGATAGGTGCTCTTCTCAGCCCTCTCAGCAGAGTCGCTGTGAGGATAGAATACTCTTGCGGAAGATTTTACAACAAGGAGACGGAGTTATACGCTTAAGAAGGCTTTTCTGCCTTGATGCCGTGAGAATGTTGAGGCTAAAAAATTCAGGAGCAGTTAATTGAGGGTGAGATAAGGAAAGGGTTTAATTGTGCCAAGGCAATAGATGTTACACGACGTGCGCCCGCTGTGCCTGAGATGTTACATTTAATAACAATATCTGTCCAATCCCAAGTGTGTCCACCCTGTAGCCTTTGCTCTGGTCCACCTCCTGGCCCACCCCCTGGAACTGGGTCTGGGGTGCATTTCGGGACCACCTCTTCATCAATCTTCATCTTCTTTGGGGCACGGAGGGTACACAGTCACCCAGTTTCTGACCGTGTTCTGTTGTTCAGGGTGTTCTCTAAACAGCATAGGCCTTGCCTTGACAAAAGACTAAACATTTCTACTGGATTCAGGGGTAGGAGTGATATAGGGAGCATGGAATGGGGTAAGAGGGTTAAGGAATGTGTAAACTAAAGGGTGCTACAGGGTAGAGGGACAAGGGTTGCTGCTTTTAAAATCTACTTCTACTACTTATAAAACTTACAAAAATTAGAAAAATAAAAAACTAATGGGGGCTTAAGGCATCAACCTAAAAGGAAAATCTTTCTCAAAGGCAGTTTTGATGCTTTCTCCCTCCACATTCCAGAGAGGTTCTCAACCTCTCTCTCTGATATGTGAGGAGAGAGATAACGCCCACAGACACACAGACATGCGACAGGGCCTCCGCAACCAGTAGAGGAAACGGGAAGGGGGGGGTAAGGGATGATAAAGCCTGAGAACGAACAGGAAGTTTGATTCTTTTTCCCAGGCTGTGCCTTTATTGCAGCCTGGTGCAGTTTCCTTTGTAAGTTTTTAGAGTTCTCGCCTTCAAAATAAATTTTTCTTGGATTCTTTCCTCTGCCTTGGCATTTTTGGGGGTACCTGCATGTATCTTACTTCACAGTCACCATTGGGCATGATAATTGTGCTGTCAGTTCTGGCTGGTTTTGTGAGAATGTGAGACTAAGTTATCATAGACTCATAGAATCATTTAGGTTGGAAAAGACCTCTAAGATTATCATGTCCAACTATTAACCCAGCACTGCTAAGTTGTTTATCTGTAGGCAGCTGTCAGACTGTTTCCTATTCATAGCCTGACCCCAGTAATGAAATAAAGTTTATAAACAAAAATATCTGCTTTTGTTTGGATGACAATATCCCCAATTTAACAAGTCAATATTATACACCATGTATGGGAGTGGCTCATTGCCTCAAAGGCACATTAGATGCATAAGTCAATCAATCACTCGCTAATTGGGTTGATTGCCCCTTTGCAGTCTCAAAGATAGAGATTACTGTTTGCCTACCACCAAAAAGCACCTTCAGATGTTTGCCCAAGGGGCTAGACAGAAATGCAGTCTTGGACTGTGCTGAGCATTTCAAAGTTATCATCTATACTCAGACTTTCTTGAAGTTTTTAGATGCTGCTTTGGAGCTCAGAAACAAAAAAAGTGTACATGTGATGTACAAGATCAGCAGGAGATAATGGGAGGGTGGAGATGTCAGAGTTTAGAGATGTAACAAGAAGTAATAGTATTTGCAATGGAATATACCATAGAAACAATATATAACTGAACCAAGTGATTTAAAGGGAGTAACCAATCAAAGTAAAGACACAATGAAGAAGGGAACTGAGGCAGCCAGCCAAGCAACACACAGTTACTCTATAACCAGGTGAATTGTCTTGAAGAAGTTCATAAGGCGGTCACTTTGAACTTTGGAGACTCCAGACAGAGAAGACCACCGAAGACCCTCAATGAAGCCCCTCAGAGACCTTATAAGGATATGTATATATGCTAAAAAGTGTTGGGAAATGTCATGAATATGTAATAGGAATGCAGGGAACAAAAAATGAATAATCACGTAATGCAAATTTATAAGCTATAGTGAAGATACCTCTGCGTGCATTTTGGCGAAATAATGACCAGTGCACTCGGCATTGATTAAAGAATGCCTGATTTTATAAAACAAATTGAGTCTTAGAGGTTTCTTTAAGAGTCGATTTTAGGAAACAGATTTTGGTGACTCTGCCAGACACTCTGCCTTCTCTCCTATGGATCCAAGGGATCTCTGGATCTTCACACCAGCACCGAGATTTTCTTGGGAAGGACCTCAGATCCCTGGACCAGTCTGGAACACAGGTAAGGTCTCACTGCATTTCATAAATAAGGCATTTTTCTAGTTTCCTACCCATATAAGCCGTGAGGATCTTCCTACGCATTGTGTGGGGTATTTGGTAATTGGTAATTAGTATTTTGGATATTAATTTGGGAATCTGGACTTGTAGGTTTATTTGGTTTTGGAAACTGATATTTGATTTATTTTGTATTATGGTGTGGTGGGGGGAAAACAGTTTTCCCCCTGAAGCTATAAAATGGTAAACCCCCAGGGGGTGGTGACCCTTGAGGTTTGAACCAATGAGCGCTTCTGCAAAATATAAACACATCACCCAGACCAGAAAAGAAAGGTAGTAGTTGTAGTAGTTGTTGGAGAGAGGTGGTCATGTTCTGAGGCCATGAGGAGTAGGGGCAGGAGCCCCTTGGGGGCTCTGGGTTCCCCCCAGCCCCCAGCTGGGGGGCTACAGGGACTTGGAACAGTGTAAGGCTGGGCTAAGTACCTGTAGCTATGAGCTGGGGGATGTTTCTCCACCGTGAGCAGCAGAAGCAGCAGCAAGAACAGCACTGATGAGGGAAGGTGGCAGAGAGCCAACAGATAGGAACTGAAGAAGCAGCAGAAACAGCACGCAGCTACGCCGAGAGACACAGAGTTGTCTGAAGGAAAGAGAGCCAGCAGGAGAGAGAGCAGAACTAAGCCACTACAGAGAGAGAGTTTGGGGTAAGGACTGCAACCAAAACTCCCCCAAACTCCTTTGAGACCCCTCCTAGGAGGAGGGAGATGGACTCTTGCTTGAGAAGAGTCTCAGAGTGCTACAGCACTGTAGAAAGAGGAGCTGAGAAGCTCAGGCGTCCTGGAAAGCTAGACCAGGATGACCGATGGAATGTGGAGGAGGGCGTCGCCCCCCCCCCCCCCCCCGCTGCTAAGCTAAGAAGCTAGCTAGCAACCAGCTTGAGTCAGAGCCAGAAACTCTGCAAGGGGCTTGAATCCCCTGAAGATAAGGACCGTCGCGAAGACCCCTGTGCTTTGAGATATGACGTGGTGACGCACCCTTTGTCCTGGGAAATGCAGCCCACGGAAAAGAAGACCCTCATTTGGAGACGAAGGGCCGAGGGGCTTGGATATCCCCTCGTGTGTATTGGCAAAGATCCAGCTACAGCTGCTGCATAGAAGAGAGAACGAGACACTGCTGCCCTAGAAAGACTTGCTGCTCATAAGTGGAAAGGATCTCTTCCTTCTTCCCTCATGGACTTTTATTTTGGAGGGAGCGTCGCGACGAGGGAAGAGAGAGGCACTCAATATGAGCATCAGCAGACTTCGTTTATTGATCACCGCTCTCAGCTTAATATATGCTTTATAATTAGCTCATACATATTGCAAAGCTAAGCTCATTATTGGTTCTTGCTTAAATGTTAACGCCGCCCTTAATCCTTGACTTCTGTCAACACAGCTGGTTCCCAGATCCTGCTTGACTAACCATAGTATCCTGTTTATCTCAAAAACTGCACGTACAAGGGTACAGTGACCTTGCTGCCTCAGAGGTTCACACAAACTGAGTTCTGTACTTTGGTAGCTCGTTTCCAGCTAACTCCATAATGCCTACGTGTCCTTGTTCCACAAGCCAATTCCCTACAAGGGAGAAGAGATTTGATCCATTGTAAATACTGCTTTATCATAGTAGAGATAGTTGAGATTGTGTGTGTGATGTATTATAATATTTATTTGTTGTACAGTCATTGTAATATAACCCTTCCCCCCATTCTGAGTCTCGTGTGATGTCTGGAAAACCCATCTCACACTGGGTTGAGATGTGGGAGGGGGGCTAGGACTCGGGAATTGGATTTTGGGACTCTCAAACCATGACATATGGGTACTTCATATTCCAAAGAGGGAATCATGAAGAAATCAACTTTTGGATTGTATTTAATGGTCACAAGATGGCACTCTAAACTATAATATGTTGTTACAGCTAATGTTATTTTTATGAAGGGAACAGAAACAGGATGAGGTGCTTTATGCAGAGATGTTTTTCACTTTGCTTAACCATCTGGAGTGGCAGAAGGAGTGTGGAATCAATTCGACTCCTTCTGATCTGCTGGTGTTGGTTTTAGAGAAAGATAAAGGGAAGCGATTGAAGCGATGTTCGCTATGCAGTATTGGGCAAGTGTGTTCTAAGCATATGAAAGATAAGGAGGATGACATTGATTTAATGGTTTGTACCAGGGTGAATTTATGCTGATACTTTTGGTCTGTGTTTGGCCCTGCCACCTGTGAAAGCTTTGCTCTTTCCCTGCCTAGTTATGGGAAAACAAGCACTGATAAATGGGAAAGTTGTCCTTGAAGAGAACTTCTTGTATAAACTGTTTTAATTGGTATTCTGTGATTGGCTAGTTGTCTGCCAAGGACATTTGAAGGAGATTTTGATGAGGAGGGGAGGAAGGCTCGCCCCCAGACTCAATTAAGAAAGACCCCCAAAACATACTGCGAGTGCAGGAGGGGATTTCTGAAGTTCTCACGCATGCGCAGAAGAGATGCACTTACATAACCAGGAGGTGGAACTGAAGGCCTCTGGCTGGGCGGTGCTGGCCACACCTGGGAGGTTGTGGTCATTCAGTTAATTGTATAAAAGTAGATAGTGCTTTCTTGGAGTTGAGTTAACTTCACATCAAGGACAACGTTACCTTTCGGCAGGGACGCCTGCCAGTTTTGTGAACTTACTGACTCTCCAAGGATGCCGCTTCTGCTATGGGTAATTATAGGTATGCTAGGTCAGTAAGATACCTTTATGGGCAACAGCTGGGCAACTGGGGCTTATTTCTCTCCTCCTTCCTCCCTTTTGGGTTTGTTCATTTTGTTGGCCACCCTCTTGGTAATAAATCTTGGTTTTTGTTAAGCTTTCAACGGTGTCGTGGTTTCAAGCTTCAGTATATCCTCGAACCTCTCCTTAATACATGGTGGCACTGGACAGGCATTCGGGAAGGCATGTAGCTGAAGCTGGAATGGGGAGGCACACAGTTGAAGCCAGAGATGTCTGTGACTGCAGCTGTTGCAGAAGGGGGGCCAAGGAATCCAGGATATGATGATCAACAAGTAGGAGTAAGAGGAAGTTTCAGTGAAGAAGGATTTAGCCCTATTGCTGGGAGAACTCCTGGGAGGCAAAATGAAATAATCCAGGCTCCTCTCCGACAGGCAGTAGGAAATGAGGGACCCATGACTGTTAAAGTTCCCTTTTCAATTGTGTATTTAAATAATTGGAAACTAGTCCCAGGGAGTGACAGAGATAACCCTGATAAGGTTGCTAATGCATTTGAAATGATGATCAGAACTCAAGACCATGACTGGAATGATATTGAGGCAATAATGGGAGTAATGTTTGATAGTACAGAAAGAGAAATGATTAAGAAAACTGCCCGAATGTAGGTTGAAGTACAAGTGGCTGCAGGGACCTTGGAGGGGACAGTAGAACAACATTTCCTCTTGGTGGACCCAAACTGGGATCCTAACCAAAATGGACCACAGCAGTTTCTTACACAATATCAAAAATGGGTTTTGTTTGGAATAAGGAATGCCATTCCAAAAGCAATAGATTGGTTGACACTATATGAAATAAAACAAGACTTGAGAGAATCACCCAGTGATTTCTTGAATAAAATTAAAAAGGCTGCCTAACAATACACAACTATTGACCCTGAATCTCAGGATGGAAAGAGATAATTGACTCCATTGTTTATAGGGCAATCATCTAATGATATATGGCTCAAATTGCTGGGCGAGGTCAGTTACTGATTACCTTCACAGGCAAAACAGACTCAAAGTGGGGATATTACTTAAATTTATTACTAACAGGATCAGAGCAAAAGAGTGAGAAGTAAAACAGTCTTAAAAACACCTTCCCCCCCCCCCAGAACCTGAGGGCAATCAATCGAATAGTGAAAGATATCCACCCAGTTGTAGCTAACCCATATACTTTATTAACCACCTTAAATGATAGCCTGGAATGGTTTACAGTATTAGACTTAAGAGATGCCTTTTTCTGCATCCCCTTGAGCAAGGAAAGACAAGAAATCTTTGCTTTTGAATGGGAAAATCCAGAAACAGGGAGAAAAGCCCAATTTACATGGACAGTGTTGCCTCAAGGATTCAAAAATAGCCCTACTATTTTTGGAAATCAACTGGCAAAGGAATAAGAAGATTGGAGAAGACAGAATCCCAGAGGAGTTATGTTGCAGTATATTGATGATATACTGATAGCTGCTGAAAATAGAGAACCATGCATTTCACTCACTGTCAGTCTTTTAAATTTCTTAGGACTTAGCGAGTACTGAGAATCAAAAGAAAAAGCCCAAATTGAAAAAGTTACAGTAATCTATCTGAGTTTTGAAATCCTTAAAGGACAACGTCAGCTCAGGAAGGAAGAAAAGAAGCCACCTGCCTCCTCCCTGAGCCACAAACAGTTCATGAACTGCGCGCCTTCCAGGTGTTGCCTAAAAGACCTCGGAGAAAAAGACTCCAGCCCAATTTAGTGTAGGAGATAAGATAAAGAGAGCAGGTGCTTTAATGAGTCCTTAGACCTAGAGGAATACATACCACGCGCATGCCCTCAGACAGTGGTTCTATGATTTTATAATAAGGTCTATCCAATCCCAATTTGTCCACGCCCTGGTTCTGCCCCCTGACACGCCCCTTCAGGAATTGAGTCTGGGGGTGTTTGGGACCCCTTCTTCCTCTGCTTCATCTTCCTCACAGGGCGCACAGTCCTTGGAGTTCCTCCAAAGTTCTGGGTTTGAAGGTTGCTGTGTCTGTGTGATATCTTCTGGTCCAGGCCTTAAGGTGTTTTTCTACAATTCTACCTTGAAAAGAAGACTAAACATGCTAACAGAATTTTGAGGGATTGATATGAGATGGGATAGTAGGGTTGAGTGTGTGTAAACATTATGCTACAGGGTAAGGGATATAATACAGCTACATCAAAATCTACATTCACCACACATTTACTTCTAAAATCTATAAAAATTAAAAAATCATAAAAAGCTCTGAGGCATCACAGAGAATGATAAAATAGTGTCAACTCTGGATTGCTAACTATGGACTTTTGGTAAGACTGTTATATGAACTTTTAAAAACAGCCTATAAGAATTTCCTCAGACAGACAATGCAAGAGCAGCCTTTAAACTGATGAGAGCACCAGCTCTAGGTCTGCCAGATCTCTCAAAGCTGTTTGAACTTTTTACCTGTGAGAGATAGAATGTTGCCCTAGGGGTGCTTGGGAGCTAGGGAGATTTGGGCTGCTTTTCCGTCCAAAAGAAGAATTACTCCAGTTGGAGGAAGAGCATGGTTTGGTGTTGGAAGTCCCATCATCTGAATACTTTCATCTGAATGAGTGGGAAACTGAGAACAAATCCAATAGTTACTGCTGTTTATTATGAGTGTCACAGCTTGCATTAGCTTTAGGTATGAATTTCTCTTCTATGGGTCAGGTAGCATTTGTTCTATGTGTGTTATATTAGAGTGGCCCTTAGGAAAAAGAACATTGCCCTCTTTTCTTTCTTTTATAATCATTAGTTGCAAGGTCTTGTTAGGATGGTTGGCTAATCCAGGGGCAAATAACCATGCTGCAATACTTGAAATATTGTTCTATAAACATAAAAAGAAAAAACTTTTAATGGTTTTCATTTTAGAGTTTCTGATTCTGTTGCAGCTTTATCTGCAGCAGATTTATTGTTTACTGTAGTGTCCAGTACGGTTCCTCTGTGTCCAGATCTGGCTTTATTCATGTATAGGTAATTTAAGAGTCTCTGCCCATAGCTTCCACAACTGTGTAGGTAGTCAACAGTACTTTCCACTTCTTCTTGAGTGGCTCCTTGTCTCACAAGCAGATGCAGTAATGGCAGTAATGGCGACCACCACGCGATAGTGGTAACAAAATGGCGGCCACGGCAGGCACAGGCAGGGGGGTCCCCCTGCAGGCACCAGCGACCTGCGGGGTGCGGCTGTGATGGGACAAGCCCTCAACCTGGCATGGCTGCTGCAGTGAGGTCCTCACCTCTCAGCAGCTGGAACCGGCTCTGGCAGTGCGGTGGCAGGGGTGGGGGTGACTGCAAGGGACAGGGAGGTGGCAGCTCCTCATTGAGAGCCAATCAGGGAACAAAGAGGGAGTTCATGTGATGCTAGTGGTTCTTATACCCCCTAAACTCTTGCTTCACTTCACATGATATCCCACTCTCCTCCCGCTTCCCCCGCCCCGGGTGGGGGGGAATTAGATGCTGGACATTTTGTGCTTTTTTTGTTGTTGGTGAGTGGCCTTGCATGGTGGCAATGGGAAAATTCAAGCAGGCACTTTAAACCCATAACACTATCCAATGTAAATTGGTCGGGATTGAGCCAGTAACAACAACCACTTCCAATCTTCCTTTTGCCAAATGTCCTTTGCATTCACTTGCCAATCTAAAGCTTCCCACTGACACAATCACTGTGTGGCACCAGCACAGACTGCATAAAAAAATCAACATATATTGACCTTGCTTTCTCTTTTACTGTCAACTATACAGCTTTCAATTCTCCCAACCGTGCACTTCCCATTCCTTCTTCTACTTCTTCCATTCCTGCCTGAATGTTAAGAGCAACTGGTCTAGGTTTTGTTGGCCCTTCAGTTATATCGATTTGATCCATGGCTCCTGAGATATATGCATACCATTTGTGTACTGTTGGTTTTTGTGCAATCCCATCTGGTGGAGCACTGCCTTTCTTAATATGGGCTAACAGGTTAAAAGGTCCTTGGATTTGCACAGGCTGATGCTGGTGAATTTTTTCTACTTGTTTAAGAACTCAGGTCAGAGATAATAGCCCCTTTTCCCAGTCAGTGTATCTTTTTTCAGTATCTTACTGTGGAGCTGAACCCTAATGGTCGTTTGGATCCATGTGGGTCTTTCTGGAACATATTACAGTAAGTTCCATGTTCAGCAAAACCACATTCAACTATTTTAGGATCACCAGGGTGAACTGACTCAAGTGACTGATATGTTTTTAGCTCTTCTATCAGCATTTGCAAAGCCTGTTTGTGACTATCAAGCCACTCCCAGGTCTGTATTTTCCTCATTAATGCATAAGTGCAACCTGGTGGGATGAGTCCTGTGACTGGAGTGCCCTGTTAGATGGTTACAGGCCCTTCAGGAGAGAGACAGGGCAGAAGAGGTGGAGAGGTGGCACTGTATGTTATAGAAGGGTTAGAATGTATGGAGTTCACAGTTGGCAGGGGCACAGTTGAGAGCCTCTGGGTAAGAATCAAGGGGAAAACAGGACTATGATGCCAACAAATTATTCTTTGAGGAACTAAGGTAGACTTCCAAGTCAACTGCCCTTGTCCTTATGGGGGACTTGAACTTGCCAGAAATTAACTGGGAGCATCACACAGCTGGTACAACTCAGACAGAAGATTCCTAAAAAAACTGGATGAAAACTATGGAACAGGTCCCAAGGGAGCCGATTGGGAAAGATGCTCTCCTTGATCTGCTGCTTGTCAACAGAGTGGATCTCGTGAGCAAAGTGGAGATTGGCAGTTGTCTTGGCCACAGCAACCACAAAGTGATTGAGTTTCAAATCTTTGTTGACAGGAGGAAAAGTGCCAGCAAAACTTCAACTCTGGACATGAGGAGAGCAGACTTCAGGCTGCTCAGGGAATTAGTAAGTAAGGTCCCCTGGGAAAATGATTTTGCAGGTACTGGGGTCCATCGGTGTGGGTCACTTTTTAAACATCACCTCCTAAGGGCACAGGAGCAGGCAATTCCCAAAAGTCAGAAGTCAAGCAGCTGAGGCAGAAGGCCAGCTTGGCTGAACAGGGATCTTCTCTTGGAAATAAGGCAAAAAAGGAAGGTGTATGCTCAGTGGAAGCAAGGTCAAGTGACATGGGAAGAATTCAGGGATGCTGCTTGCCACTGTAGGGAGAAAATTCATGCGGCCAAACCTCAGCTGGAGTTGAAGTTGCCAGAAATGTGGGGGACAATAAAAGAAGTTTTTTACAAAGATATTACTGTCAATAGGCAGTATAGAAATATCATTGGCCCGTTACAGGATGAGGATGGTCACCTCACAAACAGTGACAGAGACAAGTGTTTAACACTTTCTTTGCATCTGATTTCAACACGGATGACAGATCAAGGGGGTCTTAGTACCCTGAGCTGGAGGACCATGACTGCAAGAATGATCAACTCCCAGTCAACCTTGAAACGGTGCAGGATCTGCTGCTCCAGCTGGATCCCTACAAATCTATGGGGCCTGATGGGATTCATCCCAGAATCCTCAGAGATCTGGCTGATGACATCACAAAACCTCTGGATTTTTGAGTGGTCTAGGGAATCCTGAGAGGTCCCATCTGACTGGAAGCTAGCGAACCTTGCCCCGATTTCCAAGAAGGGCAAGAAGGAGAACCCTGGAAACTACAGGCCTGTCAGTCTCACTTCAGTGCCCGGTAAAGTTATGGAGAAGATTATTCTGGGAGGTACTGAGAAACACCTGAAAAACAACTGAGTCATTGGTCACAACCAGCATGGCTTCATGAGGAGAAAGTCCTGCTTGTCAAACCTGATTTCCTTTTATGACAAGGTAACCCACCTAGTTAATCAAGGGAAACCAGTTGATGTAATCTTTTTGGATTTCAGTAAAGCTTTCCATACTGTCTCTCACAGGATCCTTCTGGACAAAATGTCCAACACACAGCTGGATAAACACATCATGCAGTGGGTGAGCAATTGGCTCACGGGTCAAGTACAGAGGGTAATAGTGAATGGGGTGACATCAGACTGGCAACCTGTCACTACAGGGGTTCCACAGGGCTCCATCTTGGGCCCAGTGCTCTTCAACATCTTCATAAATGACTTGGACGCAGGACTGGAAGGGATACTAAACAAGTTTGTAGATGACACAAAACTGGGAGGAGCTGTTGAATCCCTCAAAGGCAGAGAGGCCCTGCAGAGAGACCTTGACAAATTAGAGGGACGGGGCAATCACCAACTATATGAAGTTCAACAAGGGAAAGTGCCAGATTCTGCACCTGGGATGGGGCAACCCTGGATGTTCACACAGACTGAGGAATGAGATGCTGGAAAGCAGTGCCGCAGAAAGAGACCTGGGGGTCCTGGTTGATGTCAAGTTGAATATGAGTCAGCAGTGTGCCCTGGCAGCCAGGAGGGCCAACAGCATCCTGAGGTGCATCAGGCAAAGCATCGCCAGCCAGTCAAGGGAGATGATTGTCCCACTCTATTCTGCACTGGTGCGGCCTCACCTTGAATATTGTGTGCAGTTTTGGTCACTGCAATATAATATATTAAGCTATTAGAGAGCGTCCATAGTGGATTGGCCTTCACTGGATGCCAGGTGCTCACCAAGCTGCTCTATCACTCCCCTTCCCAGCCAGACTGGGGAGAGAGAATAAGATGGAAAAATGACTTGTAGGTTGAGATAAGGGTTAGGGTTAGGGTTAGGGTTAGGGTTTTATCACTCTGATAAAGGCAATGAGAACAGGTGCATTTCTGAGAAACACCTGGTTAAATCTTTTTTCATACTCGGGGGACAATCTTATTCATATTTATCCCAGACCAAGCACATACTGAGCAGTTGATCTATAACCCAAAACCACTTCTCCAAAGCATGAGCACTCAGGACTAGCTTTTTGGGTGGTGAAATGCAAAGTTGCTACAGCAATTTTGTTGGAACTGCACTGATTTTTACCCACTGATGGTTTAGCCCTCCAATCTTTTCCTGTTGAAAGACAGATGTTGAACAGGATGGAGGAAATAATATGCATTCCTTTGAATCAGCTCTTCCAAGCAGGGGCAATAATAAATTCAGATAAGCTGTTGTGTCATTTAAAGATCTATTAAGATTGAATGGTTGACTTCCTCCTGGAGGGAACCTCTCCTTAATTGTGTATTACTTTGACTCATCCACTACCTTCTCCAGACCCCTCCTGCCCCTTGAGTGTCCTTAACTCTTCCATTTCACAAATGTAAGGACCAAAACTCGGCTGTCAGCAGGAAGGAATCTGACAGGATTATGTAGCAGGCCTTGGGCAACAGGGACTGAGAAATCCCAACATCTAAGGACTGAAGGCTTCCTCACAAGACCTATTGATATTTAACTATGTTGATTGGCCTGTCTCCTGCAGCAAGATATGGAGAGACTTTGTGATGATGTTATCAGACCGTGTAGAAACCCCTTTGTTCTCTTCCCTCCATGTAATCCTTGTTATGGGAAATATTAACCAGCTGTGTAGCAGAAACTTGTGTAATCCCCTAGTTAACATAACCCATCCCCTAGTTAGCATAACTCATCCTCCTCATTACCATGTCCTGCCCCCAAGACCCTTAAATTGCATTTCGCGTGTTCAATAAATATTTCAGTTTTCACCCCCAAACCTGGGATCAGATAGTTATTGACCTCTTCACTCAAACTGAACAGATAAAAGAGCAACAAAGGACATTGGCACTTACTGCCCCAGCAGTAACTGGGTGGGGTTTTGGCAGAGCATCTCCAGACATTATCTCATTCCCCTGTGGCAGCCACACTGGAGAGGTCTGCATTTATAAAATGCTCCCACATACATTTCTTGTCAATGGATATTATTTGTGTACACTAGCTCACATGCAGCATCCTTTAATACTTACATTTCCAATGTACCAAAACTGTTTTAGAAGGTTGTATCTTAATAGGTTAATTGTAATCTTAATTGTTAATTATTTAACAATTCAGGGACAGACAGCATCATGGTGTATTGTCTCACTGTTAAGTTCAAACAGGACCTCAATAAAAATAACAATACTTTGCCCTTCTAGAGCATTTATCAGCGCTCACAGCACTGTCTTAAGGCTGTCAATAAACTGCTTTTACCGAAAACAGCGCTCCTAAGTGGTCATGTCAACAACATCATTGCAAGAAATCTACTAATTTACTATTCTCAAAAACCCCAAGGTTCCCCTTTTTTGCACCAAACTATACCTCTCCTTTCCCCCAGACCTGTGGCGCTGGTGTACTTCACATCCATGCCCAAAATTAAGCTGCCAGAAAGGAGCAGTGCATTGGTGAGGTCATCAGGAAAACACAACTGGGTACGTTTCCTCATTAGCACTTGCAGATAAACCACTGACATGCCACCTGAGGCTGGTTTACTGGTTCCACTTCCACATCTTGATCACCTTCCCACTCAAATTACATGCACTATACATCACCGCATGGCCTACATGCTGATATCAATTTGAAAGTACATGCCTGGTTTGCAAGCTGTCCTAGCTTAATTTCAACATCATTAGTTTAAAGACACTGAAAAATAGGCACCAGTTCAACACGGGTATCATACACATACAGTAAATCAGCAGAGAATTACAGCAAGAGGGTTGGCTTCTTTATGGAAATTTCCCACAGGTCATCATCAGAGCCTGGAAACTCTTAATTTTATACACAGGACTGCAACCACGCCACCTCTTCTGATAGCACACATTGATACCAGCTACATCTTCCAGGGTAGGATGCCTCTCATCTACATGTAGACAATCTAATGTAATGTAGTCATCACAGATCCTTCAGTACTCAACCAACAAGCAGAGCTTCTCCAAATAGTGATTTATCCCACCCTACGATGTCAGGTCTAACATTGGAAGGAGGAATTACCCTCTGGAGGCATCTTGCATCTTCCTATTTCTCTCTCCACTGACTATAAGGAAAACTCAAGTTAGCTTAGACTATGTGGTTACTTTCTATATGGCTGAAATAATTTGAAAGAAACCCTGTCCTTTCTGACAAGACACCAGAAAACTGAGATTTTTTGGAAAACCCTTACTTTCCCTGCAACAACTGCCTGAGCAAGGAGGACAGGGATGGACTGTGGTAGCAACATTATGCAGGTACCTAATTTTCTTTATTTGTCCGACATTATTGGTTTTTACTCAGAACATGTCTGTTTTGCTCCTCTCAAAGGTGGTGCTGCTCCTGTAATGCACATGCATCAAAAGCTATGGTGAAAAAACAGCAACCTTATCAAGCATGCGTGGTGGTTTGATAGAGTGCTAGTGTTTAAGAACGAAGAAATGTTGTTCCTAGCACTAGAAAGACCTACTTTTCAATGCCCTCTCTCCTGGGACAAGTTTCAGATGCTCTAAGTACTGACATTTAACAGACTTTTTTCCCTTCTCAAGCTCTAAGAGTCCTTCCAGAAGCTGAGAGAAAGCTTTGGGGTAAATGCAATGTTGGCCCAAGCAGACGCAAACCTTGGATCACAGTCCATATTGCCTCCAAGAATAAAACGTGACAAAGGTGTTTTCAAAATCCTCAACTAAATTAACTGTAGTGGTAAGAGTTGGGAGAGCCTGTAAGACTTTCCCATCAGCAAGCGGCTTTCAGAGGCATCTGAAAACAATCTTTGATGAAAATATTTCAAGGTAGCATAAATGAAGCAAAAATTACATGAAGAACTCCAACTCTTTGGTAACACCTCATCTGTAGTTCCTCAACTCTTCTAGCCCACCCTTGGGTTGCTAAAACATAGAGGTAACAGCAAAAAACATGGGGACATTTTCAGCTACTCCCCTCCAGGGTGGCTTGGAAAGTGCTCATTCAGATTGGTCGAGTCAGAGCTTCATTTCACCCTTATCAACCAGCCCTCGTAATTCAACCAACGTGGAAGGCCCTGGTGAGTCTGGACCCCTGCACATCCACCTCAGTTGCTTTACAGAGCCTCAATATGCTTTTAAACTCTGTTTCCCACTCCCGGAGGTGGCTTCTCCTTGCCTCTGGGCATCAAGCAGATCCGCTCTTGGTGGTGGAGCAAAGGGTCTCCATAACCCAGCAAGTGCCCACTGAGCAGATGCTTCGTGCATTGTCTCAGTTTGAAGAGACTGGAAGGTTTGCTAAAGAGGATGAGTTATGAGACAGAACAAACTCCTCTCTCTCAGCAATTGTGAATTAAAAATTAGGGGGCTTTAATCGAGGAAGTGTGGAAAACAGAAGAAATAACAACCCTTTATTAAAATATACATGTATGTTGGCAAAAACAGTAACAGAACACAAAAAAAACCTAGACAGTAGTCCTAGAAAAAAAGGGTCTGAATGAATACTTCTCTGTCCTTTAGCCCAGTCCTAATTGTGGCCTGCAGGGGGTACTGTTGGATCGCTAGAGGTGCAGGGCCTGCAGTACTTTGTCGTTGCCTGCAGGGGGCTCTGATGGATCGCTGAAGATGCAGAGCCTGCAGTTCTCTGTGGTGGTCGGCAGGGGGCGCTGTTGGGCTCTGGAGGTCACCACGCGGGGAGAGGGGTCTGGGGGGGTTGGTCTCGGGTCGCGGGAGGAGCCGAAAAGAAGATGGGGGACCCTACCCTCAATGGAAGGAAGGGGTAAGGAAAACAGTTCACCCCCAACAGGACTCACTGTGGTTCTCAGTTGATGGTGCCCCAAAAGCTCCTCCTTTTCTCCCAGCTAGCACAGAGACTCTCCAATGAAAACACAGCAGGTCTGGACTGGAGACAAAAGACAGCTCGCAGGCAAGCTGAAACCAGCAGTCAGGGCTGACCAGGACGGGCAGCCAGACAAACAGGCTTCCAGGCCTTCTCTCCTAATGCCCCGAACACAGACCCTGTCTCCATCCTTGAAAGAGAACGCAGTCGTCTGCCTCTCTCCCCTCTGAGCAGAGCCAGCCTTCGAATCGGCCATTAGCTAAGAATGTAGCTCGGCTGGCTAAATCTTTTGTAAAGCTAATGACCTCCCTTCCCCCCACTCACTCCATTTTTCTTGGAGTGGAGCAGGGGAAGAAAAATTCTCCTGAATTTCTAACCTATGACATGCATCCTGAAATAGCTTGGGGAAACATTGGGAAATGTGACATAGTCCAAGAGTCAAACTCCTGGGTAGTCTTGCTGTTGAAAGGTAGGAAGAATTTTACAAGTCTCTTCCCTTGAGATGGATGTGCAGCATCAACAGAACAGAAAAAGAAAATGCAATCCTTCCTTCTAGCATTGCCAATTAAGTGGGAAGAGAGAGTGTGAGGAAGTACCCCACAGTGAATGGCTATACTGAAATTTAGCCAAAAAAAGAAACAGAGAGAGAGAAGGAGAAATTACAGTTGGGCTGTGTCAGAGTCTGGGGTAAGAAATTCACAGCCTGATTACCACAAGAAACTCGTTACACCAAACAGTGTAGCATACTGGCTTGCATAACTCTGGTGACAAATAAAGCAGGAAAAAATCTGACTTGGAAATTGCATCACTAAATTTCCAATGTTCAAGTTTGACTGGGTTCAGACCCAGTGAGAGAAAAAAATCTCATTTATTGAATTTAGAAAGAAATAATTCAGAGATAGCTCCTAATAAGAAGAACTTCACTTGACTTTTTCTGCTTTGCTTTGGGTTTGTTGGTGGGACAGTAACTGAATTTTTTGTATTCGGTTAAGTATAGGAGGTATTTTTGACTGCTTGTGAAAAAGGGGTTCCCATTTTTCCAAACACTTCATTCTAATTGATGCAAAGCTTCCTTATAATAAGCATTGTGGTAACATTTTGGACAGTCGCTCTCAACTGTAATAATTATCAGTTGCAATACTATTATAGTAAGTAGAGGTCCAGTATGACATGTGCCTCCACTCCCCATTGCCTATTGGTTTGCAGCCAACAGCAGGGTAAAAGATCTTCTTTGTGGCAGGTATGGAGGCCAATCTGGTCTTGCCCTCTACTATGTTCTTTTTAATGGTTGGTGAGAGCTATTATATTCTTTGCCCGCATAAGTTTTCTCTTGTGATAACTGTATTATTTAGTTCACAATGCTTCATATAAAGAGGTAATGTATTTGCAATTATTACGTTTTAATTCCACTGTGAAATGTAAATCTATCTTTTGTGTTTATATCTTGTTCTCCAAGTTCAGCTTGTATTTATTTTACTAATTTCTTTATTGATGACTTTTTTCTATGAACTAGAGATCTCATTTTGTTCTACAGTAAGACGATATCTTTTTGTAATGTTATTTCCTAGACACTAAGGTCTTTATAAGTGCTCATTACAGTTAGTATCAAAACAAGAAAACTCTCTCCGCAGCACTCAAGACAGTGAGAAAACTTCTCTCACAGCAATTACACCAAACATCTAAAGGTATATTTCACACACACTGCACTCACCAAACTCTTGGAATCAAAAGACCATTCACACAGTTCATATCCCTCTGTGTCTCCCGTATCGGGAGTAGTAATTGAATTACGGGAAAAATCTCGCCCCCTCTAGGAGTTACGCCACGGGACCACCCCGCCCTAGGGCTGTACTGCTGCTCCAGCCCGTGCCTTGTTGCATTGTGGGGGACCTCTGCAGGACCACCCCGCCGAGAGGTTACTTGTGGGACCTCTGCGGGACCACCCCGCCGAGAGGTTACTTGTGGGACCTCTGCGGGACCACCCCGTCGAGAGGTTCGTTGTATCTCTCATACAGCACTAGAACTTAATCTTATAAAACATTGGATTAAACACAGTAAACAACAGTCTTCCCTCAGGCACTATGAAATTCAATGTTTACTTTTTCAGTTGGCTCAATTTACTGCTAGTGAGTTACTTTTAAGTATTTCTTGAGTGTTTGGGCTCTTTTCTAGGGTCACTTTTCTGCTATCTTTTTATCAGATTGAAAAACAAAATTTTTGTTAAAGTACTTTGACAGGTGGTTGTAAGATTATTTATATGATTATTCTCAGCATCTATCAACAGTAATGACTCCAACCTAGAACGTGATTAAGGTGAACAGAGGTCCAGTATAGCTTATACTTCCACTCTCCATGCTTATTGGGGTGCAACCAATAGCAGGGGAAAAAGGATCTTCTTCGTGGCAAGTACAGGGGCTAATCTGGTCTTGCCCTCTGTCGCTCTAGCGGGTGGTTTTGTAGGTTGGCTGATCAGGCTCTAAGGCTCTGCTGCTGTTTGACTGACTGTTGAGAAATGATTTTTATACTATACATTTTAGTATAGAATGCAAGTCTATTTTAACAGACAAACAACAACACGATTTGTATTTCACTCTTACGGTTTGGTTTGCGTTTACACTATTGACCTTTGTATCGATGGTTCGTTTCTTGAGTTGGGAGCTCCACTTCTTTTGCTGAAGGTTGTTTTTCAGGGTTGGTTGCTTCTTAGTTACTGTAAAAGAACTTGCTTTCAAGTTACTTTAAGTTTTAGATATTTCTTTAGGCATTTCTTTAACACTTTTCAACAAGGTATTAATTCTTATTTTTGTTCTAAACATTAATTTCAGTCACTTTTACTGGAACAGGTTTGCCCCAGCTACTACTCTCATCTTGCATTGGGCTTCTCACTCAGATGAGAGCTAGTGGGCACGCTCACAATAGTTCTTTCAAATTTGCTGTTAAAACCATTTGCCCCCAAGCATTCAGGCGATACTTTGCTCATCATATTATCTCTTTCACTTTTGGAGACTTCACTCTAGCCAACATGCTTATACACACTTTGGGATTTACACTCAATTTTCCTTTTTAAAAAAAAACAAAAAAAGTTCGACCCCCAGTTCATCTTTTGAGGCACTATTGCCACCAGATCTCCACTTGCTAAGTCCATCTCTGCTATCAACAGGTCCCCCAACAGCTCCCACACCAAAATTCATTGTCTTTTTGGCAGGATGTTCCCGTCGCATTTCTGAACTTACCCACTTCACATGCTTCCCATGGACTCTTTCTCAAAGCATTCTAGTAAATTCTCTGCTATTACTATCAATAAATTGTTCACCAACTATACAACACCACATGCTAAACACACGCCAAGTACGTTCACCCCACCCCCAGGGCCTGAGACACGGCTCAGGTCTGGTTAACTCAATCACAGGACACTGATGTCTCTCTTGGTTGCTAAGGCACTGTGGACTCTTCCTTTACTTGTCGTAGACCAGGACCTCCAGGGCTCCCCCTCCAAATGCTCTCTAGTTTCTCGCTGCTTAGTCTATACACACAGACAGGGCTGTTCTTGTCAAACTTCTTACGCTTGTTGATTGCTTAGCTTTTACATTTGTCAAAGTTTTTTCTGCGGGGTTTTCTGCCCCCAGAGCCAAACTAGAATTCCGGCACCGCCTCCAGGCACCACCCCTTGGCACCGCCCCCGGGGCGCCCACCTGTGCTGCAGCCAGCAGGGCCAGCTCCCCACCGGGGCACGCCACCGGCCCCTTGCCTTGAGAACAGCTCGTTCCGGCTTTTTTTTTTTTTTATCTCAGCCGCTTGTGGTACCGCCCCTCTGCGCTGCCTCCCCGCTCCGCGGCACCTGTCTGCGCCGCGGCCAGTGGAGCCGCTGTGGTCTGCCAGAGCAGCCCGTGCCGCTTGCAGTTCGCGCCAGCCAGCGCCGCAGGCATTCCAGGCCACCCGCAGCTCATGCCGCATCGGCGGAAGCGGCCGCGACCGCCGCTGCTACCCCTAGCACCAGCGGGGCCAGTTTGGCGGCGGCTCCGCCACCTCTCCAGTCAGTAACTCCCCACGCCGTTCCGGCAGGGCTATGTCCCCTGCCTCCCGCTATGGGGCCGACCTGCCCCCGCCCGTGCTCCCAGACCGAGACTCTTTCTGTTCCGCGTGGCATCGCACCACATGACCACCGCCATTTTCGGCGGCCACTCCGCTCCCGGTACTATGCAGTCTCGGCACTGTTTCGCGGCTCCTACGGCCGTCGGTTCGCCCTGCTCCGCCGCTGCCCGGGGCATTTCGCTGCCCGGCGCCGCTCGCTCCCTCGGCACCGGCCTCTGATCAGTTAAGCTGCGGGAACCCCCGCCCCACAGGAGCCGTGTATTTCTGTCTGGCGCTGCCAGCCCCCTGGCTGGTGGTGCTGCCGGATCCCCGTCCAGCGCCACCTTTCGCTTTAGTGTACCGGCGGGCCCTTGGCCGGCACTTTACGCGTTCGCACACACCGCCAGACTCCCGGCTGGTGTCGCCTCCCCTACACACGCGCTACCGGACTCTAAAGCTACCGCGAGCGCCGTGTCAACCGCTGCCGCTGCGCCGCCCAGCTCCCGGCCGACCCGCCTGAGATTAGCCCGTCTCCAGCCACGGGGCCGACTCGGTTCCGCCTTCTCCCCCGCGCGGCTCCCAGCCCCGGGCCGGCTCCGGCTCCGGGCTGCTGCTCAGCGCCTCTCGCTCCTGGCCCCTGGGCCGACCCCGCCAGGACACCCACGGTGCGCTGCCGCCGCTTGCCGCTCGAGCGTGCCGCCGCTCCGCTCTGCTCTGCCTCTGCCCAGAGCACTTCGCCGCCCGGCGCCACTGTCTCACGGGCCCCAGCCGCTCCGCCGGTTCCCGCCCCACTGCGCTCGCAGCAGCCGCCTGGCTCTACTGCAAGCCGCTTGGCTCCGGCCCCGGGCCCGGGCCGACCCCACCGTGCCGCTCTGGGGGTCTGAGTACTCCCCGGTCCTCCGCTCTCCGGTGCTCGCCGACGCTTTCATTTACATTCATACACATATACACACACATTTCACCCAGCCCGCCCGGTAGAATTTAAAGATTGTTAGTTCCTTACCGGGTTCTGTGCACAGAGTTTTAAGGGCTCCAGAGTTTTAATTTGTATACCGGCCGGGATTCCTTTCGCTTCCTTTTGTTCTACAGCCGTTCATCCCGGGTCTTTGCCGCGACCGACTCTGGGGAGGGTACAAAGCCTCCTGGGCTGCCAAAATCAGGGCGGAGCGCGCTTTCCAGGGGGTCTTGGCACCCCCAGCTGTGGTCGGCGGGCAGTTATCCCGGATGAGCCCCCAATTGAGAGAAAAAAATCTCATTTATTGAATTTAGAAAGACGGCAAAAGTTGCAAAACAAAAGGAACAAAACGAAAAGGAAAAATTACAACACGTGTTGGGTGTCCTAGGCACGCAGGATTCCCAGGAACACACCCTTCAATTCAAAAGTCCCGCTTTTTAAACATTCTTAAGGTTCAACCCCGTTTACGTCATAGAAGAGGCGTTCCCCTCTTTCTGGTTGGCTGTGTCGTGCTGGGAGGTGGAGTGTCCAGCAGCATGGCAGCTTCCAGGACCAGCCATGTGGTATAAGGGGTTTCCTTACCAATATTCATTTATAGTTCCCTATTCCCGTTTGCATGTTTCCCTGACACCGGTTCCAGGCTGAATCCGGCGTCTTACAACTCCGCGATATGCCCTATAGGTTAGTAAAGAAAAACTCTTATGTTAGTGATTTGCTAAATTCATTTGCTTGTAATAAAACCGATTCTTTATTTCTCACACCAGGGACTGGGCATGGCTAGTCATAAGCTTAGTCTAAAGATAAGCTGAATTTCACTTGGAGCCCTATCGTACATCTGTGATATCAGGCTAGGGCAACTTCAGAAATGTTTCAATTGGGTTTTTTTATTTCAAATATTTCATTGACTTTAGCAGCTGTATTTTTTTCATACTCTGTTGTAGTGTTTTTCCCTGACTGATTTGTAAGAAACATCCAAGGAACTTCACTGAAGATTAGTATATGAAATTTCTAAAAAATTTTTGTATCTGAAACTGTTCAGATTCTTTCGGTTGAATATTTGACTGCAGGTTGCACTGCTCATGGTATTGCAAATGTGCAATGATCTAGAGCACTATGTCCCCTGGTTGGGTAAGTCACATTGCTAAAAAGCACCACAAGAACTGGTGCATATTCAAGCATAGTATTTATAAATCCCTGCGTGCATCTCTTCTGCAGGTCATGGGCACAGACAACAGAGTCAATACCATGAGAGTTTCACTACTACTTGGTACATTGACAAAAAGAAACTCTCAATGATGCAGTTTTAAATGCAAAAGTACATAAAATAAACATTTGCACTAGTAAATCACTGGGTTTTTTTAACAAAGAGTAATTAACAAGAGCTAATCCCACCACCTAAATGAAAGCCACATTTGAAATGGAAATTTTGAATATTTGGAGAAAATAGTCTTCACTTCTGATAAGCTAACAGCACCCTTTCCAGAGGTGAGCTCTTAGGAACAAACCTGGGTACCGATCACAGCAGAGGCATAAGAATAATAACCTTCAGCAGTAATGGAGTAGCCTAAACCAATTTAGCTTTGAATCACTACATTAATGATAATTTACATTGCCTTTCCATTAGATGTTTTACCTGACAATGCTTTGAACACACAGGACCATGCAACTTGAGGCCATTTCCTCTTGTCCTGTTACTTGTTACCTGGGAGAAGAGACACATCCACCTTGCTACAACCTCCTTTCAGGCAGTTGTAGAGAGTGAGAAGGTCTCCCCTCAGCCTCCTTTTCTCCAGGCTAAACACCTCCAGCTCCTTCCACTGCTCCTCATCAGAGTTGTGCTCCAGACCCTTCACCAGCTCTATTTGCCTTCTCTGGACATGCTCCAGCACCTCAATGTCTTTCTTGTCATGAGGGGCCCAAAACTGAACACAGGATTTGAGGTGTGGCTGGGATGAACTGAGAGGGACAGGAAGGAGAAGGAATTTCCACCAAAAACCACACAATGAATCCTCTCCCCACATTTTTTTGCAATTGCTATGATGTGGTCTCTCCACATTCCATTTTCATGTAGGATTTCCACTTCCACCCTTTGGCCAGCACCATCTGTAAAGGTGGCAGGGATGAGCACTGGTCAGTCCTGGGTTTTTTCCTGTCTTGAAAGTACAGACAGCTCTGCTCATGCTCAGGTTGTCCAATATACATTATAGGCTGGGTAAATCTGTGTTATCAAGCCTCTGGCTAAGACAGTAGCTTGCCACAAGATGCAAAAGGTATTGGAAAAATGCTGACAATGTGTTTGCCTCATTCTTCTGTTCCTCCCTTCACATCCAAGTGTGACAAAGTTCGTTGGCAAGTGTCATAGTTTGAAACTGGCCCCCCCTCGAGAATAGGGGGGCTCAGAGGTGATTGGGTGCCAGGGCAGTGCTCCCTAGAGAGCCAATCACCATTCACGTTGTTCGCTTCTGCTCAAAATCATATATACACAGCACCGAAAGATGTTGGTAGTTCTGCTGTTGGTGTCTACTGTGTGTAGGTGTGGAAGGCCAGGGGGTGGCTGGGCTCCTTCTCCCTCCCTCTGGGGGGAGAGGGGAGCCCTGCGGCCCCCCAGCTCTGCCTAGGCCAGAGCAGAGTTAGAGACAGCATTTTGAGTGTGTGCTGTGAAGGAAGAGATTCACAGCACCTGACCTGAGGTAAGAGGGAGGAGGCTAGGCCCTTCCCCCCCCCCCGCAGCTTCAGGACGCTTGGGACAGTGCATAACTGAACTGAGCTGCCTGTGGCCACGGCTAGGGGGCTTTTTTCCCCCCCACTGCATTGAGGCCGGTGGGGGTGGATTTTAGAGGCTCAGCGTTGAAGCAGAGCCACGTGGACGGGCTAAATATAGCTCGGAGCCAGGGAAAGGAATCCCAGGCGAAATTGGAGATGGGCCAAGAGCTCGGGAGTTGCCCTGCGGAAGCTGACCGGGGGCAGCCAAAAACTGACTCGGAGGATGCTTGATAAGCTGGACTTCACTGCAGCAGCCTACGAACCAAGGTATGAGACTGAGAGAGATCAAACAGCAGACCGAGGAGGATGGACTCAAAGCTATTTTGGACTTCGTGAGGAAGGAAGGATTTCCAGAAACAGCTGAAGGTTGGTTAGGGAGTGTTCAGGGGCCCAGAACACTCCCACGAGAGAGACTGCATTACCCAGCAGCCTTGAAAAGGCTTCTTCCTGGACTAAAGTTAAAGGGAGGGGCTTAAAGGCACTGAGAAGTGTAATAATATATATATAGTTGCCTTTAGTTTGTACAGTATATTTATTTGTGTAAATAAATGTATATACTTCCCCTTCCCCCTATAGAAGCCTCTGGTCTGAAAGTTTCTCTACGGTGTTGGGATAAATCGTGGAGAGGGGTGGGGGAAGCCTGGAAATTGGATTTTTGGATTTCTAATGTGGCTCAAACTGCCACAGCAAGGTTCATTCTACTGTATACTAGATGGTTCAAGCACACAGAGGAAAAACAAACTAAAATCTAAAATCAGTCAATCTAAAACCAGAATCAACCCAAAAATTATCTATGTGGAGGCTGAGGGAAGGGGGGAGGAGAAAAGGGTAAGAAAGGGTAAGCATAAAAAAGAATAAGGAAGACCCTTCCATTGAGGCACAAGGTTCAGAGTAGACCCCCTTGCTAAACTGAGCCCCAGATTTGATCCACAGTTTAGGCCTAAAGGTTTAACAGCACTTAAACTTAACAGCACCTAATCGATAGCTTGTTAAACAATTTAACAAAGGATTCATATAGAATTTACTATAACACAACAGTAACTTACAGGCCTGACTTACAAATCCAAAGTACTTAATCTAGGAGAGCAACATTCTTAGTACATTTGCTATAGCATATTCACACTTGCACATGCACAGACTTAAAGGAGTCGGTAAAAGGTACCTGTGAAAAATTCCCCCCCAATTCAGTGAAGTACTCATGTCGGATGCCTTTGCATCTTCTCAATGGCCAAAGGGTTGAACCTCGAGGAGTGCGGCTATCAGCTCAGAATCCGTCCTCAGTCAGCAATCCTCCAAGTATAGCAAATTTGAGAGTTTGCTGGCTCTGAGAGGTGTCCCACTCAGAGGGAGGTTGCTGATCTCAGCCTGCTGTGATCCAGGAGAGCTCAAAGGATCTCACTTTGGACCACTGTTTATAGGGTCACAAGAGAGTGGGCTTTAGTCATAATAATTTTTCATCCTGGCAGCAATTCAGGTCGGTAACTTTCTTTGAAAGTTTGATAAGAAAAATGTTGTTCAACTGGGGTTGTTATTCAGACAAGAAAAATAAGTTTCCAAGGCTGTTCATTAAAAAACAGGAGCTCATTTGACAGCACTAGTTCCTGGGAACAGACAGCATTCCCAATAAGCTCAAGAGGAGCTCAGCCCAGGTGCTGTTTGTCAAGGCTGAGGCCTAATGAGCAGTTCTCAGATTATAGTGTGGCCTGGGGGGGAGGGATGCACTACCACACCCCTATCAATCATTCCTGCAGAGAGGACACTGTCCTGTACAGATGTACAGATAGCCTAACTGCAAAAACCCCATATGTTCAAACCATATTTACTCCTAACACAGAGCTCCAATAACAGCATCATTAACCTCCTTCTTGGAGCAACAAATACTCCAGGGAGTTTGGTCTGCAAATATTGTGCCAAGACTGTTTTCATGAAGCTGACAACATCAGTCAGAGGGTGGCTGGAAATAGCATGTAAGGCAGCATATGCCCAAAACCACTCCAGATGGAAAAGAAACCAGCTGAAAAGCACAGAGACTGCAAATGTCTCCGTACCGAGGATATTATTTTCTTTTTCTACCAATAACCTGACCGGCAGAAGGAATCCTCTTTAAACAAGCACAGAAAAATTGGGGAAAAGAACTTGAAAGGATTTAATTGAATGAGAAAATACAACAGCAGTGTGATAACACCCAGGAGCCAAACACCAGATCAAAACCATGAGACCCTGTGTCTGAACTTACCCTGAAACTTTACAGAGTGCCTTAGGGCATACTGAAACAGCCCCTGCCTTATCCATAAGCATTTCCAGTACAGATTTTGATAGCCTTAATGATAAGTGCTCCTTCACTTTGTACTGCACGGAGTAGTAGCATGTTAATATCAGTTTTTCATCTTTGGTGGCGTGATTTGCATAAACAAAATAAAACAGTGATATTTAATTTAGATAATCTTAGCTATGCTTTATGTCTTTCTTATCTATATTTTGGTTGCTGTTTTCTAGAGAAACTGTATACAAAGCAAATAGTGCCATCAATAATGGTGCAAAGGTTACTCATCATTTCCCAGTATTAAATTACATTTTGAATTGCATCTACTTTGACAAATTCGGGGACGAATTTTACTCTGTGTGGTAGTTTTAGTCTAGGCCTTCCTTGGTGACCAGTTTGTAACCAAGGAAGTGACCATATTACCCAGTATTCCTTATGATTTTTACATAAGCCAGGGGTATAAAGAAGAAGGGAGGAGAGGCCTTCACTCTCTTCCCTTCCGGTGGCTCTGGAGGTGCGGGTTCCCTGCTGTCAGTTCTGCCGTGTGGGGGAGTGGGGTCTAGCAAGGCCTAGTGGGACCTTGGGAGGCGGAAGGTGCTGGCGGTCATCCAGCGCGATTTCTGTTGTCCCAAGGAGAGTAGTAAGATATTCTTTTGCTAATTCTTTAGTTTGCTAGATCCTGAGTTTCTGATCTTGTGTATATCTATTTTGTTTGTTTGTTTGTTTTTTCCTTCCCCCTTCCCTTTCCCTTTTCCTTTTGGAATTGTACATATATTTCAATTGTATATAAATGTAATATAAGTGTAAATATATTTATATATATTGCTTTAGCTGTCTCTCTCTCGTTTCGGTTCTCTTGGGTTTTTTTTCTTTTCCCTTGGTTTTGGGAGGGGAACTCTTGTGGTGAGGTTTGGAGACTTGGCAGGGAGTCAACTTCAAACCACCACACGTTATCTGGTGTTTCTGCCTGGTTTGTTTTGGTTTGTCACAATTGTTGTGGGAACAGAGTCTGGGAAGGGAGCCAAGTTGGTATAAACATAGCCGTTGTTTTAGGACACTACCGGGAGAGCTGCCAAGTACAATTTTGTTTACATAAACATACCTACTGTTTGGGAACAAAGGAAAAGAATATATAAACATGGCCTTTTTATTCATTTTTTTGGTCATCCTGGCCATTTTTATATATGTTTCTGGATATCCTGTGAAAACTAACCCAGAAGGCATCTACCAATATCTGCCTTTCCTCAATTGTGACATCAAGGGCCTAGTAACAGAGGTCTCTAGGATTAGAATTGGCCCCAATCCTTACCTAAATTGTTTAGCAACGGTGGTATTATTGATAAAGGCCATGGAAGTGCTATTTAACATTGGAAAGGTGGTGTGGTACTGCTTTCCTTGTTGCAGGAAAGGCCAAACCTCGAAAGGATTCACTGGAACTTTGGGAAGGGCCTTGAAAAAGCCAGTTTCTGGATGGCAAGGAATGTGGGCAAATTTTGGCAAATTGGTAGGACGCGTAACACCTCCCATTAGTTGGGACTTCACGTCAGAACAAGTGTTTGATCCTGACGAGATGGCACGTCTTTTAACAGAAGTGTGTTTTTCTTATGAGGATCCAGATATGCAGTTTCTTGCTTTGTACTGGGGGCTGGCGAGTGCTTATCGAGCTGCTGTTGACTACACTCGGAAGGCTAAGGCTGAGGCAGAAACTCAAACCATGCCACCTGAGACCAGCGCCACCTCTACTACATCCACTGAAAGCGGAACTCAAACTACTGATGCCTGTTCAGCTGGTGCTAAGAAAAGATAACTCAGGAGCAGTTAATTGAGGGTGAGATAAGGAAAGGGTTTAATTATGCCAAGGCAATAGATGTTACACGACGCGCGCAGGCTGTACCTGAGATGTTACATTTTATAATACTATCTGTCCAATCCCAAGTGTTTCCACCCTGTAGCCTTTGCTCTGGTCCACCCCCTGGCCCACCCCTAGGAATTGGGGCTGTGGGCTTTTTGAGACCCTCTCTTCATCAATCTTCATCTTCTTCAGGGCACAGAGGGTACACAGTCACCTAGTTCTTGACTGTTCTGTTGTGCAGGGTGTTCTCTGAACAGCATAGGCCTTGCCTTGACAAAAGACTAAACATTTCTACTGGATTCAGGGGTAGGAGTGATATAGGGAGCATGGAATGGGGTAAGAGGGTTAAGGAATGTGTAAACTAAAGGGTGCTACAGGGTAGAGGGACAAGGGCTGCTGCTTTTAAAATCTACTTCTACTACTTATAAAACTTATAAAGCCTACAAAAATTAGAAAAATAAAAAACTAATAGGGGCTTAAGGCATCAATACACCACCTGAGATACCTCTTGCCCCTGTAGTGACAAAGAAGTCATGGATATCGATGCCTGACAGTGTAAGTCTACAACCAATGAGAGAGTAAAGCAAGTCAGATGATAACAGGGAGGGGTCCGATACTGATACCAGGGCCAGAACTCTACCAAAAGTAAGACCCTCGAGAATGGAAAGTGAAGTTTTGCGATCAATGACCCCAGCAGAACTCCAAGACTTGCGAAAAGATTACACTCGTCAGCCTGGTGAACGAATTCTATCGTGGCTGCTCTGATGCCAAGACAGTGGGGCTAGAGCTCACATATTAGCAAGTCCTGAAGCACAGCAACTAGGATCCATCTCCAGAAATCGCGAACTTGATCAATTAATTGCAGAATCGAAACACAAAATCAGTCTTTGGGAGTGACTTGTCACAAGTGCGAGAGAAAAGTATCCATTCAAAGAATATTTAACGTGCCCCCTGATAAAGTGGACTAAGGTAGAAGAAACCATACAGTACTTAAGAGAATTGGCATTGTTGGAACTTATGTATGATGACTCTCAATATGATGGCATCGTTGATGAACCAGAGGGTGTCACCTGCACAATGCCTATGTGAAGAAAGATAATCCAGGGTGCCCCTGCATCATATGTTCATGTCTTGGCAGCAGTGATGCTTCCAAACATGCAAGAAATGCTTGTGGGCACGCTGTGTACTGTGTTATGACATCTAGAAGAAACAGTAGAATCCAGGAATGCATTTTCTAGAGACAATTTTGATTCCAGTTACCGACGAACACCTGCGAGAGAGGAGCCTTATGAGTGCTCTGAATACGAGGATGACTACGGAGACTACAGAGACAGACTCTACAGAGATAGATCGGCAGAACCGTCTCGACCATGATCTCGATCTTGGTCCCGGTCCCGCTCGCGATCTCCTTCCGTCACACACAGAAAGAGAGAAAGCCCTAAGCATAGATCTAAGTGTAGTGAATTGTGGTCTTATCTGCATGCCCGGGGAGAAAACATGAGGAAGGGGGATGGTGAATCTACTTCCAAACTTGAAGCCAGAGTGAGAGAACTAAGATGCAAGGAAGTTGATAAGAAGGTCATCTACGTGGTAGATGCAGATGTCCTAGAAAGAGAACTGCGATCTCCAAGACGCAGGAAGACTGAGGTCCGTTTCTGGGATGACAAGAAGGCCTCTGACAAGCCAAAGCAAAGATCTGATGGTGAATGCTCTAACCAGAACCAACAGAGGGGCCCTGCCTTCTGCCAGGAGAAGGAGAGGGATGAGAAAGATAACAGAGTTTACTTGGCTGTGTGGGTTCGATGGCCTGGCACATCGGATCCTCAGAGATACCAAGCTTTAATAGATAGCGGCGCACAGTGTACGTTAATGCCCTCAGGACATGTGGGCACAGAGACTGTTTCCATTTCTGGGGTGACAGGAGGGTCTCAAGAGCTGTCGGTGGTAGAGGCCGAAATAAGCTTGACAGGAGACCAATGGGAAAAGCATCCCATTGTGACGGGGCCAGAAGCCCCTTGCATTCTCGGCATGGATTACCTGAGAAGAGGATACCTTAAGGACCCGAAGGGGTACTGATGGACTTTTGGTGTAGCCGCGGTGACTGAAGAGGAATCCAAACGATTATCTGCCCTGCCTGGCCTCTCAGAAGATGCTTCTGTTGTAGGATTATTGCGAGTTGACAGCCACTACGACAGTGCATAGGTGACAGTACCGGACGAATCAAGATGCTGTGATTTGAATGCATAAGATGACCCGGAAATTGGAAAGCCAAGGGGTGGTTAGTAGAACACACTCACCCTTTAACAGCCCCATTTGGCCTGTACGTAAATCTGATGGAGAATGGAGATTGACTGTGGACTATCGTGGCTTGAATGAAGTCACACCACCATTGAGTGCTGCTGTGCAAGACATGTTGGAGCTCCAGTACGAGCTGGAGTCCAAGACAGCGAGGTGGTACACCACTGTTGACATCGCAAATGCATTCTTCTCCATTCCCTTAGCAGCAGAGTGCAGGCCGCAGTTTGCGTTCACATGGAGGGGCATGCAGTACACACGGAACCAACTGCCCCAGGGGTGGAAGCACAGTCCCACCATCTGCCATGGACTGATTCAGGCCACACTAGAGAAGGGCAAGGCCCCAGAACATATCCAGTACATTGATGACATCATTGTATGGGGGGACACAGCAGAGGAAGTTTTCGAGAAAGGAGGGGAAATCATCCAGATTCTCCTCAAAGCCGGTTTCACCATCAAGAAGAGTAAGGTCAAGGGACCTGCCAGAGAGATCCAGTTCCTAGGGGTGAAATGGCAAGATGGATGTCGTCAGATACCAACAGACGTCATCAATAAGATTGTAGCCATGGCTCTGTCGACCAACAAGAAGGAGACACAAGCTTTCCTGGGGGCCATAGGCTTCTGGAGAATGCACATCCCTGAGTACAGACAGATTATGAGCCCTCTTTACTTTGTGACCCGTAAAAAGAATAGCTTTCAATGGGGTCCTGAACAACAGTAAGCGTTCAAACAGATCAAGCAAGAGATTGCACTTGCTGTGGCTCTTGGACCAGTTCGGACAGGACCAGACGTGAAGAATGTGCTTTATTCTGCAGCTGGAGATAAAGGTCCCTCCTCGAGCCTCTGGCAAAAGGTGCCTGGTGAGACACGAGGGTGACCACTTGGTTTCTGGAGCCGAAGCTACAGGGGTTCTGAAGCCAACTACAACCCTATGGAGAAGGAAATTCTGGCAGCCTATGAAGGCATACAAGCAGCCTCAGAGGTGGTTGGCACTGAAACACAGCTCTTCCTAGTTTTGCCTAAAGAAAATTCAGGGAGAAAAAAACCTCCGAGGCAAATTAGTTTTGGAGGTGAGATAAGGAAAGGGTTTTTAATTTGTGCCTAGGCATAAAGATTACAAGACGCGCGCATGCCCCCTGTGTACAGATGGTACAATTTATAATATTGTCTGTCCAATCCCAAATGTTTCCACCCTGTGGTTTTTGCCCTGGACCACCCTCATCCCACCCCCTGGGAATCGAGGTTGGGGGTTTTTCGAGACCCTTTCTTCATCAATCATCATCTTCTTCAGAGTACAAGGGGTACAGGTCACCTAGTTTCTGACCGTGTTCTGCAGTTTAGGCCAAGATACAAGTGTTCTTGAAACAAAATGGGCCTGCCTTGACAAGAGACTAAACATTTCTACTGGAATTCAGGGGATATTGATATGGGGAGCATGGAATGGGGTAATAGGGGTTGGGGAATGTGTAAACTACTGTGCTAAAGGGTGAGGGATATAATACAGCTACTTCTAAAATCTACAAAAAGCTAAAAATCCAAAAATCCATAAATCCATAGGCATCACTAGCATCCCGACTACCAGTCCTGAGTTGGATGTTCAAAGGGAAGGTGCCCTCTATGCATCATGCCACCAATGCTACGTAGAGCAAGTGGATTGCTTTGATTACGCAGCGTATACGAATGGGAAACTCAAATCGCCCTGGAATTCTGAAGATTATAACAAATTGGCCTGAAGGTGGGAACTTCAGTCTGGCAGATGAGGAGGAAGAAGAAGAGCCAGTGAGTCGAGCTGAAGAAGCTCTGCCATATAATCAGCTGCCTGAGGAAGAGACCCCTTATGCCCTTTTCACGGATGGTTCTTGCCGTATTGTAGGGAGGAACCGGAAGTGGACGAGTGGCGGAAGCAGCCGAAGGTAAAGGCGAATCAAGTCAGTTTGCAGAACTCAAAGCCGTCCAATTAGGCCTGGACATCGCAGAACGAGAAGGATGGCCGAGACTCTACCACTACACCGATTCATGGATGATAGCCAATGCCCTATGGGGATGGCTAGACCGATGGAAGAAGATGAACTGGAGACGTAGAGGAAAACCCATCTGGGCTGCTGACTTGTGGCAGGACATCGCTGCCAGAGTGAAGAAACTGAATGTGAGAGTCCGCCATGTAGATGCCCATGTACCCAAGAGTCGAGCTAATGAAGAACATGATAACAACAGACAAGCAGACTGAGCTGCACAGGTCGAGGTGTCACAAGTAGACCTAGACTGGCAGCAGAAGGGAGAATTGTTCCTAGCTCGATGGGCCCATGATGCTTCAGGCCATCAGGGTCGAGATGCCACCTATAGATGGGCACGAGGCCAAGGAGTGAATTTAACCATGGATACTATTTCTCAAGTTATCCATGACTGAGAAACCTGTGTTGCTATTAAACAGGCGAAAAGACTGAAGCCTCTGTGGTATGGTGGATGCTGGGACAAGTATAAATATGGAGAAGCATGGCAGGTTGATTACATCACGTTGCCACAGACCCGCCACGGTAAACGCTATGTGCTTACCATGGTGGAGGCAACCACCGGATGGCTAGAAACTTATTCAGTGCCCCATGCAATACCATTCTGGGCCTTGAAAAGCAAGTCCTGTGGTGACATGGGACCCCAGAACGCATTGAGTCAGACAATGGGAGTCATTTAAAAAACGATTTAGTTACTACTTGGGCAAGGGAACATGGTATCCAATGGGTATATCACATTCCATATCATGTACCAGCTGCTGGGAAGGTTGAGAGGTGTAATGGACTAATAAAGACTACTTTGAAAGCACTAGGTGGGGGAACTTGCAAAAATTGGGATCAAAACCTAGCAAAAGCCACATGGTTAGTGAACACTAGGGGTTCTGTTAATCGAGCTGGCCCTGCCCAAGCAGAATCCCTCCACATTGTAGATGGAGACAAAGTTCCAGTGATCCACTTGAGAGGTATGCTAGGTAAGGCTGTTTGGGTTACCCCTGCCTCAGGCCAAGACAAACCCATTCGTGGGATTGTCTTTGCTCAAGGGCCAGGACATACCTGGTGGGTAATGAGGAAGGATGGAGAGATCCAGTGTGTGCCTCAAGGAAATTTAACCTTGGGGAAAAACTAATTGTGTGCCTTGAGTTGTGTTTTACAGGAAACCAGAGGCCAGATGAGAAAGGCCTGAACTAAGCTGATGCCGGTATCCAATGATGAGACAGCCTAGAACGATAAACCAGCCCTAAAACCAGAACTGTAATTGTGACTGAGGAGACCAAAGATCCGAACTGAACTGATGTTGGTGTTTATTTTCAATGACAAGGTAGCTGCTCTGAAAGACAAACAAGGACTATATATACATATATATCATCATGACTAGGCTTCGTGAACGAAGATTTGGGAAGGGCTCTACCCATGTTTGTTGCAAACGCGTTGGTGGCTAAAAAGGCCAATACGAGATAGGCATGTCCGGTTGCAAAAGGCACAGCAGAAAGACTCCTTAGATGGTATATTCTGCAAGACATGATTCTTTCTGCATTGTCTTTTCTCCTCAAGGGTGATCCTGCGTGCTTTCTCAAAGGCATCAGCAGCATTATAGATGGTGTGTCTCCAGACCTCCCAATTGGAGACCAGAGTAGACCAGTTATGGTGGTCAATATGGCCAAGGCTGAGATGTTGTTTCAAGGAGTCCTTGTATCTTCTCTTCGGGGCTCCTCTCTTGCGGCAGCCGGTGGCAAGTTCACCATAAAGCAGGATCTTAGGGAGGCGGTGGTCCTTCATCCTTGAGACGTGCCCTGCTGTAGTGGTTTGAACCAGGTTTTCCCCCTGAAGCTAAGAAAGTGGTAACCCCCGAGGGGGTGGTGACCCTTGGGGTTTGACCCAATCAGTGCTCCTGCAAAATATAAACATATCTCTCGACCGGAAAAGAAGAGTGGTACTTGTTGTTAGAAGAAGAGTGGCCATGTTGTGGTGAGGCCACGAGGAGCCAGGGCGAGAGCCCTGGGGGCTTTGGCCCCCCCAGCCCCCTGGCTGGGGGGCTATGGGGACTTGGAACGGTGTTGAACTGGACTAAGTGCCTGTGTCTGAGAAGCTGAAGGAGTTTTCTCCACTGTGAGTGGGCAGACGGAGCAGCAGCAGACACAGCAGCATCCGGGAGCAGTGGCAAAGAGCCAAGCAGATAAGAAGAAAGCAGCAGAGCTGCCGAGCAAGAAGAATACAGAGATCTCTGATGGAGAGAGAGAGAAACAGAGTTTGTGGGGGTAAGAACTGAACAGCCAAAACTTCCCCAAACTCCTTTGAGACCCCTCCGAGGAGGAGGGAGATGGAAGAGCCTCAGAGTGCTACCGCACTGCTGAGAGAGGAGCGAAAAGCTCAGGCCTCCTGAGAGTTAAAGCCAGGATGGCCAAAGGAATGTGTGTGTGGGGTGACCTTGGGCTCCCCCTCCCCTTGCTGCAGCTTCAGAGAAGCTGGCAGCCATCTTGAGGCAGAGCATGGGAGCTCTGCAAAAGGGGCTTGGATTCCCCTGAGGATACCAGACCGTCACGAAGGCTTCCGCACTTCATTGATATGACCGTGGTGGAGCAACCTTGTCTGGGGTAAAGCAGCCCACGGAAAGACCCCTTGTTTGGAGACGAGGGGCCAAGAGAGGCTTGGAGGCCTCCCTCGTGTGTGCTGGCAGAGAGCCAGCAACTGCTGCCTGGAAGAGAAGAAGAGAGCCTGCTGCCTAGAGAGAGACCTGCTGCTGAGAGACTGGAAGGGGTCTTTTCTTCTTCTTCTCTCCTGGACTTTTATTTGGAGGGAGAAGAGATTTGGCCCATTGTAAATATTATTGTCATGGTAGAGATAGATAGAGTTAAGATTGTATGTAATGTATTATACTATTTATTTGTTGTATAGTCCTGTAATATATTCCTTTCCCCCCATATTGAGTCTTGTGTTTTTGTCTGGAAAACCCATCTCACATGGGCTTGAGATGTGGGAGGGGGGACTAGGAATCAAGAATTGGATTTTGAGGCTGCTCAAACCATGACACCTGCCCAACGCAGTTGTGTTCTCAGCAACATGGCCTCAATACTAGTGACTGCTGCTTGTTCAAGAACAAGATGTATTGGTCACATAATCTGACCAGTGGATGTTTAGGATTGTACGGAGGCAGCGTTGATGGAAGCGTTCTAGGAGATGCAGGTGGTGGCGGTAGATGACCCATGATTCAGATCCGTATAAGAGAGTAGACAGCACTATGGCTCTGTAAACACTGATCTATAGACATATATATATATGTATATATATGCACGGGATATAGGTGAATGCGAGATATAGGTCTTACGTAAAAATAGTATGGAATAAGGGGTGGAGAATGTGGTAGTTTTAGTCTAGGCCTTCCTTGGTGACCAATTTGCAACCAAGGAAGTGGCCATATTACCCAGTATTCCTTATGATTTTTACATAAGCCAGGGGTATAAAGAAGAAGGGAGGAGAGACCTTCGCTCTCTTCCCTTCCGGTGGCTCTGGAGGTGCGGGTTTCCTGCTGTCAGTTCTGCCGTGTGGGGGAGTGGGGTCTAGCAAGGCCTAGTGGGACCTTGGGAGGCGGAAGGTGCTGGTGGTCATCTAGCGCGATTTCTGTTGTCCCAAGGAGAGTAGTAAGATATTCTTTTGCTAATTCTTTAGTTTGCTAGATCCTGAGTTTCTGATCTTGTGTATATCTATTTTTTTTGTTTGTTTGTTTTTTCCTTCCCCCTTCCCTTTCCCTTTTGCTTTTGCAATAGTACATATATTTCAATTGTATATAAATGTAATATAAGTGTAAATATATTTATATATATTGCTTTAGCTGTCTCTCATTTCGGTTCTCTTGGGTTTTTTTCTTTTCCCTTGGTTTTGGGAGGGGAACTCTTGTGGTGAGGTTTGGAGACTTGGCAGGGAGCCAGCTTCAAACCACCGCACTGCTGAAAATGTCTATCCCATTCCCATAGGGAAATATTATTGAAAATTTTAATGAGAATGAGCTCAGGCATTTTTAAGACTGAGATTAATGAGTTGGGATAGGGACAGGATTTTAAGCAAGGCAGAAAGGCTGAGTTTGTTCCAGGAAGGTACCTTATACTCATCCCATGGAGAAAACCTGCCATGTGACTGTAAACTAAAACACAGGAAGTTCCACTTCAACATAAGGAAGAACTTCTTTATGTTGAGGGTGGCAGAGCACTGGAACAGGCTGCCCAGGGAGGTCGTGGAGTCTCCCTCTCTGGAGACATCCAAACCCACCTGGATGCATTCCTGTGTAACCTGCTCTAGGTGACCCTTCCTTGCAGGGGGGTTGGACTAGGTGATCTCCAGAGGTCCCTTCCAACCCTCACTACTCTGTGATTCTGTGAAAACTGGCCAGGTTTTAGTCTGAAAAATGTTGCTGACGCTTATTCAGCAGGGATCTGGTGTAGCAGCTAAATTCTCTTAAAAGTCTAGCTGTTTTAAGTAATTTTCTGTTTTTCTCTCTAAGGCTTAACCTTCCTTGCAGTTGTACCACCAGTTGTTACGTGCATAGCTGCAGGTGGATTATAATTTATACATATGCCAATTCTACCAGCTCTTATCTTTGGGTTGTTCAACACTGCTGTCTAAGCACTCTCTCAGGTGGTTTTGTTCCTGAAATGCTAGACACAAGCTAGGCAACAAGCCTGAGCAAAAGAGAGAAGAAATTTCCCACCTCATTTCTTTTTCAGAAGTGAATACAGACTCCAAAGTGTGCTGTCACTTAACAGTGTCCCAGATAATTAAGTCTTCAGAGCACAGCGCAACTGCTGCAGATTTGTACAGGCATAAATCAGAGCACAGTTAGATACATAAACAGCTTTTAAATGAGAAACATCCTGTGCCATTAAAGGAAAAGCATCACAACTCATCTCTGAAGAAGTGGTTCAGCAGTGATGTGATTAGCCTTCCTCCCCTGCACTTGGAGTTCATTTGCTTCCTAGCCTGAACAGCCAACTAACACCTGTACCAACTAACACCTCCTAACTTATTATATTATCTATTACAAGTACATAAGCTTGCTTTCCTGTAGTTATTTATTTATTCTAGAACAGTTAAACAACAAAATCAGATCTTCTGCAACTGGGTATGGCTTAACTGTAATAGAACTACAAATATTAACATCCTCTAAAGACCATTATTGTTGTGAGGAAAGGGTTAAAAGCAGAAGAATGGTGAAGAGGATGGTAGATTTGCTTGAGTGACTTTGCAGCTGGGAATGCCAAGGCCTGGAGAATAACAGTGTGGGAAACCCCATATATTATGCCTACTGCTGTTTATCCTCTGTCTGATTTGAGAACTAGAATCTCTGTATAGAGATAATGTAGGTGTTTGGAGATACTTGGAGTCACTCTCACAGACATGCTTGACCTCCTTGTTTTGGGAGAGAGAAGGTCAAAGCTCAGAGATCATAAAAAGCACAGAGGAGATCACAGCATGGTGGTAAACTACGCGTGTGCAGGCTCTTGATAAATTGGTGCAAACAGCAGGCCCGCCGCCCACTAGGATGGACTAAGCCTAATGGTGCCTGCATTCCCACCTGTGTGTCTCTGCCCAGGTGTTGCTTTGGGATCCTCTGGATAGCAAGGTAATGAAATAAATTTACTCTTTGCATTTCAGCCATGGTTTTGTGGTTGTTCTAGCTGCCTGCCTATATTGACTCACACAATCATATAGATACTCTGCAATTCATATGTGTTTGCTGGCATTAGGAACAGGAGAAGCTCTGTATAGCCACCCAAGACCAGGTAGAAGAGACTGCCAATTAAAGGTATTTAGCACAGGAAAAAAAAATCCACTGCATAGTCCTCAAATTCAGCAAGAAGCCAGCTGCCACTTACCAATTATTTCATCTTTCTTTCAGATTGCTTTGTTTTTTTTTAAAGGTAAAATTTCGCCATGAATATTTTTTGAGGTTGTCATATGCTGGACCAGGTAAGCCTGACACTGAAAAGTGGATTCATTTACACTAACAATAAATAAATAAACTTGCTACTAAATACTGTGAATGAGCTGGCAGCAGCATTCCTGGCTGAGTTCTGTATTTGGTCCTCAGCCTCAGCATAGAGAAATAAAATGCTATAGAGGATCAGCACTATTTGGTCAGCGTTGGACCACAGAGAAGCAGCTCATGCCTGTAGGAAAGGTCTTGGCCAAAAAGCCACAAAGCAATGACTTGGTGTCCACCCATGTGCCCATGATAGAGCCCACGGAAAACTTATTTGTAGTAGTGCTTTTAGCTTCTAGATGAGCTGTAGCTGGTGCAGGATGGCAGGTGGGTATCTGGAGAGCTGTGTGAGCTGGGTTTTGAAGAGGGATTTTTGCCAACAGCTGCTGGGCCTGAGCAGTTCTCTGCCAGCACCAGCAGGGAGGCATTACCATCCCCTCCCAAACTGGCAGACAGCAACTGCAATGGAGGAGTCATTCCAGTCCCTCCCAGTCCCAATCACTACTTGACTAAACCTCCTTGCTCAAATAAATCACAGAATCCTAGAATGGTTTGGGCTGAAAGGGACCTTTAAGGTCTAGTTCAAATTATCTAGCTCAAATCCCCCTGCCATGGGCAGGGACACCTTCCACTAGAACAGGTGTCTCAAAGCCCCATCCAACCTGGCCTTGAACACTTCCAGGGATGGGGCATACACAGCTTCTCTGGGCAACCTGTTCCAGTGTCTCACCAGCCTCACAGTGAAGAATTTCTTCCTAATATCCCATCTAAATCTCCCCTCTTTTGCTTTAAAGCCATTGCCCCTTGTCCTATCACTACATGCCCTTTCTTCTAGGCCCCCTTTAGGTATGCATCTTTTGGGACAGAATTTGGGTGCTGCCACTTACAGAACTGATGTTCTTCCTGACAAGTCATGATAAAGATTTGTGTCTGTTTTTCACAGTTATCTTATTGATGGTTAATGTTAAAAACACACGATATTTCATCAGCTTGCCATGTTGTTTTAGTTATAATTGGAGAGAGGACTTTAGCAATTAATATTCATACCATTACAAACTGGTTTGCTTCATATTTAGAAGATGACTCTCAATTCTGCATATCTGGAGACACTTCTACAGTCAGACTAGCTTTTTTCTCGCTGTTCCTTGATGAAGCACTGTAACATGTCAGACTTTGCTTAGAGATGCAGGAGCTGCTGAGGACCAGAGGATGTCCTGTTCGTCCCCCGGTGAGAGAATCCCTGCGGTGCTCACGGCAGGAGGGGTCCCACACCACCTCTGTTGTCATGGAGGCTGCCATTGCCTCGTGGAGCTTTTGGGTCTCCCTGTTCTTCGCTGGACGGACCAGCACCTCTGTCCCTTGTGATGCCTTAAGGTCCATCTGTTTTTTTGATTTTTCTGATTTTTATAAGCTTTATATGTGAGCATCGACATGACGCACTTTCAGAGTCATGTTTTCCACCCGTGCAGTGATGTCCTGCCACAATGCAGCAGCCCAGATGAGTTTACCCCTGTGTTGCCAATTGGCCTTCTTCCATTGCTGTAGCCACCCCCATGGGGCGTTAGCCACCATCCAGGAGTCAGTACAGAGATATAGCACAGGCCACTTTTCTCATTTGGCAGTCTTTAGGGGTAGTTGGATGGCTTTCACTTCTGCAAACTGGCTTGACTTGCCCTCTCCTTCAGCAGCTTTGACGACCTGTCGTGTGGGACTCCACACAGCAGCTTTCCACCTCCGATGGTTTTCTACCACACTGCAAGATCCATCAGTACATAGAGCATAGCCTCTTTCGTTTTCTGGTAACTCATTATATGGTGGGGTTTCTTCGGCATGAGTCACCTCTTCAGGCAGTGCTCCAAAATCCCTGCCTTCTGGCCAGTCCATAATCTCTTCCAGGATTCCCGGGAAATCGGGTTTTCCCATGCGGGCTCGCTGTGTGATCAAAGTTACCTACTTACTCCATGGCTGCATAATGTGTTGAGGGGATGTTCCCTTTGAACATCCAGTGCAGCACAGGCAAACGCGGTGCCAAGAGGAGACACGCTTCTGTCCCAACAACTTCTGAGGCCGCTCAAACCCCCTTATAGGGTGCTAATATCTCCTTTTCAGTTGGTGTGTAGTGGGCTTCTGATCCTCGATAACCCCAGCTCCAAAACCCTAATGGTCGACCTCGGGTTTCTCCTGGTATTCTCTGCCAGAGGCTCCAGGTGAGACCATGCCCCCCAGCTGCCACATAGAGGATATTTCACACAGCTGGTCCTGTTCAAACAGGCCCCAGAGCTACTGCACGGGTTATCTCCTGTTTGATCTGCTCAAAGGCCTGTTGTTGCTCAAGGCCCCACTCAAAATGGTTCTTCTTCCAGGTCACTCGATAGAGGGGGCTCACAAGTTGACTGTAACCTGGAATGTGCATCCTCCAGAAACCCACAAGGCCTAGGAAAGCTTGTGTTTCCTTCTTGTTAGCCGGTGGGGACATAGATGCTATTTTGTTTACTGTATCCAGGGGCACATGACAGCATCCATCCTGCCATTTTATTCCCAAGAACTGAATCTCCCGTGCAGGTCCCTTTACCTTGCTTTGTCTTATGGCAAAACCAGCTTTGAGAAGAATTTGGACTATTTTCCTCCCTTTCTCAAAAACTTCTGCTGTTTTGCCCCATACAATGATATCATCAATATATTGCAGGTGTTCTGGAGCTCCCCCCTGTTTCAGTGCAGTCTGGATCAGTCCATGGCAGATGGTTGGGCTGTGCTTCCACCCCTGGGGCAGTCGATTCCAGGTATACACCCCTCCAAGTGAAGGCAAACTGTGGCCTGCACTCTGTTGCCAGAGGAATGGAGAAAAATGCATTGGCAATATCAGTTGTGGCACCATTCGTCTGCCTTTGACTCCAGCTCATATTGAAGTTCCAACATGTCTGGCACAGCAGCACTCGGAGGTGGTGTGACTTCATTCAGGCCACGATAGTCCACTGTCAGCCTCCACTCCCCATTAGACTTCTGCACTGGCCATATGGGGCTGTTAAAGGGTGAGTGGGTCCTGCTGATCACTCCCTGTTTCTCCAGTCGATGAATTAGTTACTGAATGGGAATTATGGAGACCCGGTTGGTGCGATACTGCCATCAGTGCACTGTTCTGGTGGCAATGGGCACTTGTTGGTCTTCGATTCCACGATGGAAGGATCCTTTGAGAGGCCAGGCAGGGTAGATAACTGATCTTCTCTGTATTCACAGTAGCTACACCAAAAGCCCATCGATACCCCTTGGGATCTTTGAAGTATCCCCTCCTGAGGTAATCAATGCCAAGGATACAAGGGGCCTCTGGGCCAGTCACAATGGAGTTCTTTCCCACTTGTCCCCTGTTAAACTCACTTCAGCCTCCAACACTGATAATTCCTGGCATCCACCTGTCACTCCAGAGATCCAGATGGGTTCTGCACTTCTGTGCCTCGATGGCATTAGTGTGCACTGTGCACCCATATCTACCAAAGCTCTATACCTCTGTGGATCTGATGTGACAGGTCATCAAATCCACAAAGTCCAGTAGACCCAATCATCCCTTTCCTCCTCCTGGCCGAAGGCAGGGACCCTCTATTCCTGTTCCTGGTCAGAGTATTCACTGTCTAACATTTGCGATGCCAGACCAGAGGTCCCCTCACCAGGATCAAAATATTGCTTTTATGCCCTGATGGCATCAAGGTGCACTGTGCGCCAGTGTCTACTAAAGCTTTGTATCCCTGCGGATCTGATGTGCCAGGACACTGAACCCACACAGTCCAGTAAACCCTATCGTCCCTTTCCTTCTCCTGGCTGAAGGCAGGGCCTCTCTATTGCTCTTGGTCAGAGTATTCACTGTCTGATCCTTGCATTGCCCAGCCAGAGGTCCCCTCACCAGGATCATAGGAGTTGACCTCGGTTTTTCTGCATCTCAATGGTCGCTGATCTCTTTCCGGGGCCTCTGCATCAACTATGTGGACGGCCTTCTTACTGGGTTTCTTCCCTTTTAATTCTCGTACCCGGGCTTCAAGGTAGGTTCACCATCCCATTTCTTCATGTCTTCCCTCTGGTCACGCAGAAAGAACCACAGCTCACCACGTGGCCTGCTCTTGGGATTTCCTTTCCTTCTGAGTGGGGCAGAAGGAGACCGAGACTGCTTTCTTAGGCTGTTTCTGCAGCAGTTCTCACATTTGGGGCATTCGTAAGGCCTCTCCATCCTCTCCCCAGTGTGGGTGCATCAGTGTCAGAGATCGGAGCTTTCTCTGAAATCTAACTTGATGGCCCGGGAGAGCAAGGAGGCTTCCACACCTTCTGCTGTACTCCGTATCCAGGCACACATCGTATCCACATTTGGTTCAGTCATCCTTGGATGATATAGTGTTATCAGACAGTTAACATATGATGCAGGGGCACCTTGAATTACTTTTCTCCACATAGGCATCGTGCAAGGAATCCACTCTGGATTTTGGTAGTGAGGGTCGCCTGGGTCACCATAAATCATTTCCAGCATGACCAATTCCTGCAGGTACTGGATGCCTTCCTCAGCAGTAGTCCATCTTCTTGGAGAGCTCATTAGATCTTCTTTAAATGGGTACTTTTCTCTCACAGCAAAGAGGATCCAGAGCCAAAGACTGCGAATAAATCTCTCTCTTCCAATTTCCTGTTCAATTTCATGATCTCGGGCAATAGATCCTAGTTGCTGTGCTTCATGACCTTCTAACAGGTGACTACCAGCCCCGTCATCCCAGCATCGTAGCAGTCAGGTAAGAATTTGTTCACCAGGCTGGCGGCTGTAATCTCTCCGCAAGTCTTGAAGTTCTGATGGGGTCAGGGACTGGGTAACTTCGCTCTCCTGTCTAGTTTCCTCTCTTGGAGGCGCGGGCAGGGTAGATCCTTCTCCTTCTTCCTCCCTTACTGATTGTGGAGGTAGGCCTGTAGGTCCTGCAGAGCTCCTTACCCATGTATTCCTTTTCACTACAGGGGCAATAGTGACTTCAGATGTCCTAGTTTGGGTCCCTGTCTCAGTCATAGTCTTTTTAGAGTATTGAACAGCAGCTCGGTAGGCACAGGCCAGGTCCCAGTACAGGGTGAGAAGTTGCTGGTTTTGATCGGGGTAGGCAAGGCAGCCTTCCATCAAACAATGTGTCAGTTTGTTGGGGTTGAATACTTGTTCTGGTGTGAAGTCCCAAGCAACAGGGGGTGTTAAGACGCCCTAAGAACCTGTCTAAATTCATCCACATCCCTTGCCACCCAGGAACTGGCCCCTTTAGAGAACATCCCAGTAAATTCTCTCTCGAAGTTGGTTTTGTCCTGGCACAAGGCAACAAAAACAACACTACCTTCCCCACTCCGCATAATGTTTTAAGAGCATTAGTTATGAGCAGTAATATAGCCAAAGCTCAAGTAAGGATTAGTAAGGATTGTGGGTGCTTTCATTATCAGGCCCTCTATATCAAAATTAAGAAGAGAAAAAAAATTGATTTCTTTCCCTTCTGTGCTTTTTAAGGGATAAGTTCCACACCCTATCAAAACTGTTAGTAAAATTACAGGGATCCCCACAAGAACTGGATGGATTGCCATGTTTTTGTTATATGTTCCTGGCTTAACAAATAGATAACAATAGATAAGTGAGGCAGTTGTTTTATAAACAACCTTCCCTTGGCAGTCTTCCCAGATTTTCGGCACCAAAACTGTAGTTGTTTACTTTGGCTGAATGCCAGGTGTCCACCGAGCCTGCGCAGATTCCCCCTTCCTCCCAAGGGGAGACACAAGAAAAAAAATGTGAAAAACCCAGGCTTACCGGGAACGAAAGTTTATATTTACATGGAGAAAAAGAAAGGAAGAGACTAATAGCACTACAAACACACAGGCAAAGGAAACTAACAGTAAAAAATTCTACCTCCCCCACTGAACGGTGTCTCGGACAGGCGCAGCTGTCTATCGGGCCATCCTGGAAGGAGAAGAAGCCGAGTTAACTTTCCCTCCCCTTATATAGCCAGACTAACGTAACATGGTATGGAATATCCTGTTCCTCCCAGGAAAAGGAAGTGCTATTTGACTACACAAATCCACATAAGGATTAGCAAGGAGTGTGGGAGACTTCATTATAAAGTCATTTATATCAGTGCCAGGGAGGGGGGGAAGGGTGTATTTCTCCATCATTCCCAGATAGTTCCCCAGAAGACAACTCCCCAAGCATAACAAGGCCATTAGTGTAAAAGCAAAGCACGGAGCCATTGTTCAGATTAGTATGTTCCCAAAACATAGAAAAATAAAGTGATAAGCAGTGCAGCCAGCAAACTCCGTGTCCTGCACAGGAGCTTGCTATTTAATAGCTACTATTACTATAGCATGCAATATATATATTGTCATGGGTTTACTTGTTCTAAAAAACAAAACAGGAATTTTTCTTTCCCCTGCTGCATGTGGGGGAGGGATGTTGAATGGGGAGGACAGTTTTCTGCCTTGGGTGATTACCTACACAAAGGAGCTGGCTGGCAGAATCACATTCCAGGCTGATAGCCCTCTCTGGGGGCTGGGGGTAGGGAGTTTTTCTCCCCTCTTCTCCTTGGAAAGTGGCACTTCACTTTTTGCCTTAACAGAGGCAAGATGTATGTGTGTGTTGGAAAAAGCTCTGAGGCCATTTTGCTCTCGACCTGGTCATCTGGCTGCTCTCTGGCCTTGGCTTGCCTGTGCGCTGCTCTGTTTTCAGCCCGAATCTGCTCAGATTTCATCAGAGTTTGTGCTCATCGACGAACAAGGGAGAGTCCTGACTACAGCCAGCCGCAGACAGCATGAGTTTAGTGGGAAAGAAACCACCCTTCTTTCCCCTTTTCCCCTTCCCCTCTTCAGTGGGGGGGAAAAAAATCTCCATTTTTTGGCTTCTCCTGAGATCCGGGGCCCCCACGTGGCGATCACCAGAGCCCAACAGCACCCCCTGCTGACCAAAACAGAGCACTGCAGGCTCTGCACCTCTAGGGATTCAACAGCGCTCCTGCCAACCATGATTAGAATCGCACTAGAGGACAGAGAAGTATCAAACTGTTTCCTTTTCTGAAGGGGACTTTTGGGTACAGGATTATTGTTTAGTTGTTTTTGTGTTCTGTTGCTGTTTTTGCCAATATACACATATCCTTTAATAAAGGGTTGTTATTTCTTCCTTTTTCCATACTTCCTCAATTGGAGCCTCTTAATTTCAGATTTACAATTGCTGAGAGAGAGGAGTTTGGTCTACCTTATAACTCATCCTCCTCAGCAAAACACTCCAGTCTCCTTAAACTGAGACATATATATATATATATATGTATAACTGCCTTTATCTCGCCCCATGTTGGGCACCAAAAAGGACTGTGGTGGGTTGACTTTGGCTGGATGCCAGGTGCCCACTCAGCTGCTCTATCACTCCCCTTCCCAGTGGGACAGGGGAGAGAGTAAGGTGGAAAAAAAAACAACTCGTGGATTGGGATAAGGCAGTTTATTTAAAGCAAAAAGTAAAGCAAAGCTTGCATGCGCAGAAGCGAAAGATAGCAGGGTTTATTCTCTGCTTCCCACGAGCAGCGATGGTTGGCCACTCCCGAGAAGCAGGGCTTCAGTACGCGTGACAGTTTCTCAGCAGGCAGCCATTAGACGATGAATGCCCGCCCTCCTGCTCTGTGCCTTAGTTTTTATATCTGAGCTGACATCATATGGTATGGAATATCCCTTTGGTCAATTTGGGTCAGCTGGCCTACTTGGGTCCCCTCCCAGGATCTTGCCCTCAACTAAGGAAGGAATATTACAGTGTTTGTGCTGTGCTCAGCAGTAGCCAAAACACTGGTGTGTTATCAACATCCTTCTAGCTACCAATGCAAAGCACAGCACTGTGAGGGCTACTATGGGGAAATGAACTCCAGCTCAGCCAGACCCAATACAGGGGTGGATAGATCTGGGATTGGATGAACAATACCTTAAATTGTGGAACCCCCAGGACACGTGGCATGCACGTCTTTCTGTACTCTGGTGGTAGAAGGCCTTCAATTAAAAGAACTGCTCTATTATCTTATCTATACTAAATTTGCCTGGTGAGTTATTTTTGCTCTTGAGTGATTCTTTAAGGCAACAATTCCCTCAGTATAATATTATGCTTCATCAAAATGCAATAAACGTTCCTGAAGAAGAGACCTCAAAAATACAGATTTCCTTTCAGATACTCACTTGTGAGATGAGTCTTGGGAGCAACTCCATGCTCTCCAAAGAGAGTAGCAAATATGTTGGCATTGGTTCCTGCTCCCTGGACATCTCCTATCACTGTCACCACCTCATAAAAAGTGGAAGGAGAGAAGAAAGATCAGGACAACAGGAGAAATACAGAACCCAGAGATGGATTTCTGCACCCACCACCAAAACAAACCCATCTCTTGGGCATAACCACTGCTAAGGATCAACCAAACTGGTGAAAATCATCATATCAACTTAAAACCAATGGAGACACATTACATAGGCAGAAAGAGACTGAGTTAGGACAGATTTTGCTGCAAATACAACACTTCACCTTCCCTACCATAATGCATGTGCATGTCTTACATAGATGAATTTATGTGAAGTATTAAAGCTGTTGAGCCACTTTTCGCTTATGCACATATCAATGCAATGCATGCTTTCATGTTTGTTGTTATATTTGTATGAAGCTGAGACAACACTGCAGCCAGAAAGTTTGCATTTCAGTTGTTCTGGAGAATTTACCAAAGACCAAATGCTAAATCATTATGAGAATAAGGTAGGAAAATGCTCAAATTAGAGTCTTAAAAGTCTAACAATTTATCTTTCCAAGTAGTAGATTGCATGGCAACTTTATTACACGCCTTTATATCTTCTTGGGAGACACACAAGTTAAAAAGAGTCTTTTACTTGAGTGGCAAAAGGCATGACAAGATCCAATGGCCAAAAGGCAGAACTAGACAGATTCAAAGTAGTCAGAAACACGTTTCTTGAGTAGGATGATGAGCGGTTAGAACAAGACTTAAAGCTTGAAAACAGGTTACCTTTCTGAATGACGTCTTGGTTGGCTCAGTACAGAAGGAATTGAAGAAATTCTAAAACTTTGTCTGTGGCCAGGCCAAGCATCCTGATGGACCTTTTTGGCTTTAGACCACATGATGGTGTAAGACTCCAATCCCTGAGAGCTGCCAGCTCACAGGCTTGGCTAGGAGTTTTACTTTAATATATAGATATAGGGTTCTTTAATAGATCGAGATAACATCAAGAGAATAAGCCACAGGCTTGTTCCCAAGGGATTTCTTTATTAATTTAGGGGAGCAAATAAGGGAACTTGGTCAAAGTTCAAAAGAACACCACACAGGCTAGACAAAAATGTTCCACCACAATACTGACTCAGCATATACTATTAATCCACAACCCTTAAGTCAAAATCCAACCAATCCACAACACTTAAGTCAAGATCCAATCCCTCCAGCTCCAAGCCACCCTAAGCATCAAGAAAGGAGCAAAGAAAGAGAAGCAGAGGGAGCAAGAAGAGAGAAGGAGAATATCCCAGTTACAGGGGCCAGGACCAGTCTGTTATTATGTGGGTATAACCAAAACTGTGTATTCTACACCCTCTATGTCATTTCTGATGGACTGTTAATAATGGATCATTTGTAGCAGCTGCCCAGGGCACACCTAATGACTGAGCTGTGATAACTCCCCTCTGGGGAGACATTAGCACCTTCACACCCAGCCTGAGGGGTCATCTCTGCTAATGGGCCATACTGGACTGGCATAATAGGCAGCTGCAACATCTAGAGCATCAGAGACTCCAAAAATATCCCATGACTCACAGAGTTAATTACCCATTGTGAAACTCCCTGCCCTGGGGGAGGTACTGGACATTCCCACCTGAACCTGAGCATATATAATCTTGGGGTTTTGGGACTTCTGGTACCACTTCTTGGATCTAGAGGAGGACAAGAACTCCAAAAGGACTGCCACTGCCACTCTCAACAAGACTGTGATCATTACTTCAACAGAACTGCCACCATCATCTGAACCAACAGGTTTTCATTTCCTTTTACTTTGCACCCAGGGGGCCACGTGGTGCTCAGCACAGGGGCCAACGAACACTGTTCTGTTCTTGTCCCAGGGTGCTGGGTTATACATCTGTTTTTGTGGGTTAAAACCAGTTTTGTCTGAAAACTCTCCACATGAAGTGAAAAAGATATCAAGTCCATACCATCACTAAACCCTCTCACAGGGGCAGACTGTGGGAGGGGGGCTTGAACTTAAAAATTAGATCCTTGGGAGTTTCAAACCACCACACTTCGGTAGCTTCCGCCACTCGTCGGGTGGGACTCCAAACGGCTGCTTTTCACTTCTGGTTCCTCCCTACAGTACGGCAAGAACCATCAGTGAAAAGGGCATAACACCTCTCTTCTCCTGGCAACTGATTGTATGGGGGAGCTTCTTCAGCTCGATTCACTGACTCATCTTCCTCTTCATCTGCCAGACTGAAATTTCCACCTTCAGACCAATTTCTTATAATTTCTAAAATTCCAGGGCGATTTGAGTTTCCAATTCAGACACGCTGTGTGATCAAAGCAATCCACTTACTCCACACAGCATCAGTGGCATGATGCCATCAGAGCATAAGAGCACAGAGACTATTTCCATTTCCTTTCCTTTGAACGTCCAACTCAGCACTGGTAGTCGGGGTGCTAGGAAGAGCTGGGCTTCTGTGCCAATCACCTCTGAGGCTGCTTGTATGCCTTCATATGCTGCTAGGATTTCCTTCTCCACAGGGCTATAGTTGGCTTCAGAACCTCTGTATCTTCGGCTCCAGAAACCAAGTGGTTGCCCTCGCGTCTCACCAGGCACCTTTTGCCAGAGGCTTCAGGGGGGACCTTTATCTCCAGCTGCAGAATAAAGTACATTCTTTATATCTGGTCCTGTTCAGACTGGTCCAAGAGCTACGGCATGTGCAATCTCTTTCTTTATCTGCTTGAAAGCTTGCTGCTGTTCAGGACCCCATCGAAAGTTATTCTTTCTTAGGGTCACAAAGTAAAGAGGGCTCACAATTTGGCTGTATTCAGGGATGTGCATCCTCCAGAAGCCTATGGTCCCCAGAAAAGCTTGCATCTCCTTCTTGTTGGTGGGCGGAGCCATTGCTACAATCTTGTTGATGTCGTCTGTTGGTATCTGGCATCGTCCATCTTGCCATTTCACCCTGTATCAGGGTGAATTTATGCTGATACTTTTGGTCTGTGTTTGACCCAGACAACTGTAAAAGTTTTGTTCTTTCCCTGCCAAGTTACAAGACAACAAGTACTGATAAACGGGTACCTTGTCCTTGGAGAGAGAGTTTCTTGGATAAACTGTTTTAATTGGTGTTCTGTGATTGGCTAATCGCTTCCAAGGTCGCTTGAAAGAGAAAGTGAAGACTATAATGATGAAGGACGCCCCCAGACTCATTTGGAAAAGACCCCCCTGAGTGCAGTATGCAGGCGCAGGGAAAGCCACGCGTGTGCAGAAGAGATGCACTTACATAATAGGGGGTGGGACTGAGGGCCTCTGGCTGGGCGGTGATGGCCACACCTCTGGAGGTTGAGGTCACTCAATTAATTGTATAAAAAGCAGATAGCTCTTTCTTGGGGGGAGCTAGCTTCACATCAAGGGCAACATTGCCTTTGGCGGGGACGCCTGCCAGTTTGTGAACTTACTGACGCTCCAAGGATGCAGTTTCTGCTATGGGTAATTATAGGCATGCTAGGTCGGTAAGATAACTTTATGGGCAACAGCTGGGTGACTGGGGAGGTCGTGCTGGGGACTTGTTTCTCTCCTCCTTCCTTTTTTTTGCGTTTGTTCGTTTTGTTGGTCACCTCTTGGTAATAAATATCAGTTTTGTTGAGCTTGCAATGGTGTCATGGTTTCAAGATTCAGTATGGTCTGAACCTTCCCTAATACACGCCTCTAGGAACTGGATCTCTCTGGCAGGTCCCTTGACCTTACTCTTCTTGATGGCGAAACCGGCTTTGATAGAATCTGGATAATTTTCTCTCCTTTCTCAAAAACTTCTTCTGCTGTGTCCCCCCATACAACAATGTCATCTATGTATTGTATGTGTTCTGGGGCTTCACCCTTCTCTAGTGCAACCTCTTATTGCAGCCTCTACCACTGACAGCTCTTGAGACCCTCCTGTCACTCCAGAAATGGAAATAGTCTCTGTGCTCTTATGCTCTGATGGCATCAAAGTACACTGGGCACCAGTATCTATTAAGGCTCAGTATCTCTGAGGATTCGATGTGCCAGGCCATTGAACCCACACAGCCCAGTAAACCCTATTGTCTTCCTGATCCCTCTCCTTCTCCTGGCAGAAGGCAGGGCCCCTCTATTGGTCCTCGTCAGAGCGTTCACCGTCAGATTTTTGCTTTGGTCTGTCAGAGGCCTTCTTGTCATCACGGAAGCGGACCTCTGTCTTCCTGCATCTTGGAGATCACGGTTCTTTTCCCAGGACATCTGCGTCAACCATGTAGATGACCTTCTTATCAGCTTCCTTTTGTTTTAACTCTCTTACTCTGACCTCGAGTTTGGAAGTGGGTTCCCCATCCCACTTTTTCATGTTTTCTCCCTTGTTACACAGGTAAGACCACAATTGACCACATAATCTACGTCTGGGGTTTTCTCTCCTTCTGCGTGTGAGGGGAGGAGATCTTGAATGAGACTGGGGCCAAGATCGTGATCGAGGTCGAAATCGTGGTCGAGACCATTCTACTGGTCTGTCTCTGTAATCTCTGTCTCTGTAGTCATCCTCAGCCAAAGACTGCACGAATGTTTCTCTCTTCCGATTTCCTGTTCAATGACTTGATCTCGGGCCATAGATCCTAGTTGCCGCACTTCATAACCTTCTAACTTGTGGTTTCTAGCCCCATTGTCCCAGCATCATACCAGTCAGGTGAGATTTCATTCACCAGGTTGGCGACTGTAATCTCTTCGTAAGTCTCGAAGTTCCGCTGGGGTCATTGATCGCATAACTTCATTTTCTCGTACGACTTCCTATCCGTTTCTTCTACATGGAACCCCTTCCTCTCTCTCTCTCTGCTTCTCTCATGTGGAGGTGGAGACCAAGCTCTCCACGAGGATGGGTTACTACATCATCCCTCAGACTTACTAGTTGGAGGTAGGAGTAATTCTCCCTCATGCCGAGGGAAATGCTCTAGCAACTTCTCCATTTCTTCCAAATCCCTCACTGTGTAGTCAGATTTCAACTTTCTCTTTGATGTATCACCGACCGTCTGTCCTGCCACTCCTTTTTCTTTTGGACATGCTCCTGTTTCCTTTGGACGCTCTCCTGTTTCTTTTGGACGTGCCCCTTCTCTAGCAGCCACCCCTTCTTCTCTTGCAGCCGCCCCTTCTCTTAGAGATGTGGACGGGACAGGTCCTTTTGCTCCTTCTAACTTTTCTTCTTCTCTTCCAGCCGCCCCTTCTTCTCTTACTAATCGCAGAGGTGGGCCTGTAGGTTCTATAACCTCCCTTATCCATGTCTTCTTTTTCACTACAGGGGCAATAGTGATTTCAGAATTTATAGTTTGGGTCCCTGTCTCAGTCACAGCCTTGACTCTAGATGTAGTAGTTTGGGTTAAATTAAGCCCACTCAAGCCACCCCCTTTTGATAGTGGAGGAAAAATACTAGGAGAGATTATAAGTTGGAATCACAGTTTACTGAAGTAATCACAAGAAATGCAATTATATTAATAAAAGATTGTACAAAACAGAGAATGGTTTACCCAACAAAGGCAAGATGTCGCCTGGCTCCCTAGGACAAAAACAAGATGGTGGCCATTCCCACACTGTGCACCACGTGGTTTCCCCAGACGAAGACAAAAATGACGTCTGTTCCCATGCTGCTGGCTCCATGTGGTTTTCCCAGAAAAGGCAAAAAGGGGCAAAGCAAAACCTGGAAAGCTATTTTGTCCGAATAAGGAGTTATACTGCTGAGCTGCTCACTCCATGTCACCTGGCAGGGCTCAGGTCCCGGTGCAGCTTTCCATGGGCGGCGGTACCAGCAGTGGCAGTGCCTGCAGGGGCTCTCTCCGTGGTGGTGGTGCAGTCCAGGCAGCAGCTGGGAATTGTGAAATGGCTCTGAGACAGCGAGCGGTGCCCAGCACACCCCCTCCTGTGAGCCCAGCAAGAGATAGGCAACCCTTTGGCTTCCACTCTCGGCTTTTTACCTACCGAAAACCACACACCCCCCTTCCCCCCACCCAACCATGACAATGCTAAAACTCTGCCTCCTATCTCTGTACCCAGGACAGAGACGTAGCTGCTATTTTGTTGACCATGTCCATTGGAATCTGACGACGTCCATCTTGCCATTTTACTCCTAAAACCTGAATTTCCTGGGCAAGTGCCTTGACCTTACTTTGCTTTATGGTAAAACCAGCCTTCAGGAGGATCTGGATTATCTTCTCTCCTTTCTCAAAAACTTCCCCTGCTGTTGTAATGGGTTTGTTACCCTCCCTGGGAGGGAAAAGGAACTAGATAGATCACCTGATTCATATTGTGCCAATAAAGTATTCCATACCATGTTACGTCAGGTCAGATATAAAAAAGATGAGAAGGAAGCAAGGGGCTCTCTCTCTTCTTCTGGGATGGCTGCCCTGTAGACAGTTACACCTGTCTGAGACATCGCTTCTTGTGGGAAGTAGAATTTTGCTGTTAGTTTCCTTTGCCTGTGTGTTCGTAGTGTTATTATTTTCCTTTTCTCTGTGTAAATATAAAACTGCCTTTCTTGGTAAATCCTGGGTTTTTACGTTTTTTTTCTGTCTCCCCTTTTCCCAAAGTAAACAATCACAGCTGTGTTCCCCCATACGATGATGTCATCAATGTACTGTAGATGTTCTGGAGCCTCTCCCTTTTCCAGTGCAGTCTGGATCAGTCCATGGCAAATAATGGGGATGTGTTTCTACTCCTGGGGCAGTCAGCTCCAGGTGTACTGGATGTCCCTCCAGGTGAAAGCAAACTGTGGTCTGCATTCTGCTGCTAAAGGAATGGAGAAAAAGGCATTGGCAATGTCAGTGATGGCATCACTTTGCTGCCTTGGACTCCAGTTCATACTGAAGTTCCAGCATATCCAGCACAGCAGCACTCAGTGGTGGTGTGACTCAGTTCAGACCACGATAGTCTACTGTCAATCTCCACTCTCCATTGGACTTACGCACTGGTCATATAGGACTATTAAAGGGTGAACGAGCATTGGTGACCACTCCCTGGCTCTCCAGTTCACGAATCATCTCATGGATGGGGGTCACGGAGTCGTGGTTGGTGCAGTATTGTTGACGGTGCACTGTTGTGGTAGCGATCAGTACCTGTTGTTCTTCAACCCTCAGCAGTCCCACAGCAACTGGGTCCTCTGAGAGACCAGGCAAGGTATTCAGCTGTCTAATTTCCTCTGTCTCCATAGCAGCTCTTCCAAAAGCCCAATGATACCCTTTTGGGTCCTTGAAATACCCTCAGGAGAGGGTAATCTATGCCAAGGATACACAGGGCCTCTGGGCCAGTCACTATGGGGTGTTTTTGCCAATCCTTCAGTAGAGTGTTGTTTTTAATTTTCTGGTATCTGACTATATGATGGGGTCTCCTCAGCATGTGTCACCTTCTCCTCCTCTGATGATGATAGTCTGAAAGTTTTACCTTTGGGTCAGTTCGTGATGACTTCCCAGACCCTGGGTGATTGGGGTTTCCTATTTGAGCTTGCTGTGTGAGGTTCTACTCAGCTTCTCCCTTGCCAAAGCACCGGAAAGGCTGAGAAGCAGGAATTTAAACCCATATCAAGTCATTCCATACCACCCTGTTGAACCTATTGTCTTCAGTCGAGGCCAGGCACCATCTCAGACCAATATCCCTGTCACGGTTTAACCCCAACTGGCAACTACGCACCACACAGCTGCTCATTCACCTCCCTCTTCCCTGCCACCCCAGTGGAATGAGGAGGAGAATCAAAAGTAAAACTTGTAGGTTGAAATAAGAACAGTTTAATAATTGAAACAAAGCAGAATATAATAACAGTAAATAATAATAATGAAAATTAAAAAAAACCTCAAGTGATGCATAATACAATTGCTCACCACCTGCTGACCGATGCCAGACCCCATTCCTGAACCCACATTGACCTCCCTTCCAGGTAACTCCCACAGTTTATATACTGGGCATGATGTTCTACAGTCTGGAATATCCCTTTGGTCAGTTCGGGTCACCTGTCCCAGCTATGCTTCCTCCCAGCTTTTTGTGCACCTCCTCACTGGCAGAGCATGGAACACTGACAAGTCCTTGACTTAGGATAAACACTACTCAGCAGCAACCAAAACATCAGTGTGTTATCAACATTATTCTCATACTGAATCCAAACACAGCACTGTACCAGCTACTGAGAAGAAATTAACTGTATCCCAGCCAAAACTAGGACAATCCCCAACACCCTGAGCTTCCCCTTTCTCACTCCAGTACTGCCTTTAGCAAGGACAGATTAACACCACAAACACTACAGCACCCACTGCCCCAGCCCTGATCTTCATCTCTAGTTCAGTGCCTTTTTCTCCATCCAGAAGAACCATTAAAGCCATCCCTTATATCCAAGGCATATGCTTTTCACACCTCTCCTCAGCTTGGGTTAACAGCCCCATATCCATCTGTACGCAGGGCTGCCAATTTCACTGGGGAGAGGAAATTTAAAAAGAAAAAAGGGAGGAAGGTTGTCAGATCCATGCTCTCCTTCTAATTCCTACCAAAGGACCAGGCTGCATTTCCATCCATCTTCTAACTGCATCATGAGCAGCACATCTTTTCTACACTGGTCCATCACCTGCAGAGATAATAACCCTTTTCATTAACCTGGCTGCTCTTGGGATTAGATCTTCCTCCCAAAAAGTGCTATAAAAATAAGTTACAAACCAAAGGGCACGTTTCGGGAGCACAGAGATGGACAAGTCTTCTGCAAATTGTTTCACCTGAATTTGCCTTCTCTTTTAAAGGCTTGAGAAAGACCTAAGAGCAAACTGTGACTGCAGATGGGGGAGAGGGGAATCAGATAGCACTTTCCATCCATACTTCACTAAATCTCTCTCACTTCCCCCAGGAAATGCTGATTGGGGATGTGGGAAACAGAGCCACATGCACAAGCCTATGGGACATTGCAGGACAGAGGAAACCACAGAGGGACCAACCTGCTTCCACCCATGCAAACATCCTGCTCACAGGTGGCCAAGGGAAGAGATTATCCCATGGATTAAGAATAAAAACACCTCCTCCTTTGAAAAACATATTAATTAATGGCATTCATTAGGGAGCTAGCCAAGAAACTATGTAATTCAATTTCTCAAGTACACAATGTCAGTAAAGATAATGGGCCAAAAGCCAGTGCTACCAACAAGGCAAAATCTTTTTAACTTATTATCCGAGAGGTGGGAAGTCAAGCATGAACTTCAGAGTGTCACTAGAGAAATCAGATACACTGAGCAAGTACTAAATGATCCAAATGAGTCCTTTATATCTATTGCTGTCATGCACTGCCTGAAGAAGATGGGAAAACTCTCCTAGCTCAGTGATGCCATGGGCCAGTGCTCTCCTGCATGTGAGAGGCCTTGCTGGACTAGACACCACACAGAGTAAGACAATAATTTTAGAAAGAAGAAAAAAAGAAAACCCTATCAGCCAGCAATTTGCTATGGAAAATCATGAGTACTCCCCTGCCTGGAGTACTGCATCCAGGACTGGGGCCCCCAACATAGGAAGGACGTGGACCTGTTGGAGCGAGTCCGGAGGAGGCCACAAAGGTGATCAGAGGGTTGGAACACCTCTGCTATGAAGACAGGCTGAGACAGTTGGGTTTGTTCAGCCTGGAGAAGAGAAGGTTCTGGAGAGACCTCATTATGGCCTTTTAATAACTAAAGAGGGCTATAAGAAAGATGGGGACAGACTTTTTAGCAGGGCCTGTTGCAATAGGACAAGGGGGAATGGTTTTAAATGAAACAAGGGGAGATTTAGATTAGACAGAAGGAAGAAATTGTTTACAACTGTCTCAAGAGAGTGGAAGGCTTAGATAAAGTTTTAAAAAGCAAAGCATTACCAGTGAGTCTCAAGGTGCAGAAAGGACTCCCTTGCTTTCTAAACTCCTTCTCAGGGAAGGGTTTAGGTGTGGTTGAATCCTATCTTAGCCTCGGATTGTGTTAGTGGTTTAAATTTAAAGGAATTACAGCCTGTTCTGCTGGTGCTACGAAAAAATTCAGGAACCGTTAGCTGGG